>NC_069499.1:1418136251-1418403751 GCF_027579735.1 Bombina bombina | reverse complement strand
AGGGGATCCCAGAGAAGCATTTACAATCATTTATGCCATAATTGCATAAGTTGTTTGTAAATAATTTCTGTGAGAAACCTAAAGTTTGTGAAAAAGCGAACAATTTTTTTTTATTTGATCGCATTTGGCGGTGAAATGGTGGCATGAAATATACCAAAATGGGCCTAGATCAATACTTTGGGTTGTCTACTACACTACACTTAAGCTAAAATGAACTCTACAAGCTGCCTACATGCTCCCTAATTAACCCCTTCACTGCTGGGCATAAAACACGTGTGGTGGGCAGTGGCATTTAGCAGCCTTCTAATTACCAAAAAGCAACGTCAAAGCCATATAAGTCTGCTATAATGGCATGTCTGGCACACAGTGTTGGGGCAAGGGTCCATCTGACCACTGATACCTGGTCTGCAAAGCATGGTCAGGGCAGGTATATCACCTACAATGCGCACTGTGAAGCAGGCGTAACCCTTACACTACCTGATCGATACAACATCATACCTGATGTTTTAAAGCACGTTATTCCAAACAATTTAGGAATGTTAGGTGATTTATGCCCTTTATGGATTAAAACCAGACTCTGCATCAACTATGTAATTTTCCATGGGAGGTTTGCCATGGATCCCCCTCTGGCATGCCACAGTCCAGGTGTTAGTCCCCTTGAAACAACTTTTCCATCACTATTGTGGCCAGAGAGAGTCCCTGTGGGTTTTAAAATTCGCCTGCCTATTGAAGTCTATGGCGGTTCACCCAGTTCGCCCGTTCGCAAACTTTTGCGGAAGTTCACGTTCACCGTTCGCGAACCCAAATTTTTAGGTTTGCGACATCACTAATTGCACAGTGTTGTTGCTCTAACGCAACCTGTTGTTACAACGTTCAGCTTGATCAAGATCTAGGCTTTAGACTCCTATATTCACTACAAGTTATCTTCTGTGTATCCAGCTTCACAGGCCTTGTCTGTCTCTCCAGGTTCACCAATATTAGTGTTAAAATATGAAGTTTATTTTTTGAAGTTCTCCTATGTTTCTATTCTTTAGTAAATCAGTTATTAAATTAATAGGTTTTCATTTTTAAGAGTCTATTCCGTTCCATTAGATGGCCTGTATTAAATATCTTGCATGGATTTCTGAAAGGTTTTAAAATCCGACGCTATTCCAATTCATTTGAAAACTCAGTTATAATGCAGCTATAAAGTGAATTTTGTTGTGTAAGCTCATGAGTATTTTCAACTAAGTGAATCTAAGAGAGTGTCAGGCACTGAAGCACTCACATTAGCATCTAGACTATGAGGCCGAATTATCAAGCTGTCAACTGTGATGCATTCGCCAGCACCAATACGCTTGCCTAACATCGCGGCCGGGGACCTGAATACACTCTCCATATTTATAAAAAAAGCTGTGAAAAAGCTGTGCAACAAGTACGGGACGATGAGCAGCGGACTGTTGTTAACTAACAGTCATCGATCTCGCTGCTATTCGGCTTTTTCCCAACTTTATTTATACCCTGTCACTAAACACTGCCATTATACTAAAAATGTTTTAACCCCTATCCTGCCGCTCCCGGACCCCGCCGAAACTCCAATAGAGTTATTAACCCCTATCCCGCCGCTCCCGGAGTCCCTGCAACTCTAATAAAGTTATTAACCCCTATCCTGCCGCTCCAGAAGCCCTCCGCAACTAAATAAATGTATTAACCCCTATCCTGCTGCTCCCGGAGCCCATTGCAACTAAATAAATGTATTAACCCCTAAACCCCTGGCCTCCCACATCACTACCATTTACTAAACCTATTAACTCCTAAACCGCCAGCCCCCCACATCGCCATAAACTAAATTAAGCTATTAACCCGTAAACCTAACAACCCGCTAACTTTACATTAAATATTAACTCATCCCAATCTTATAATAAATTAAAACTTACCTTTAGAAGTAAAATAAAATATATTAAAATACTAATTAACCTACCCTAACTATTATACTAAAATTACATTAAATTACATTAAACTATATTAAACTATTCATTAATCTACCCTAACTATTATACCAAAATTACATTAAGTTACATTAAACTATATTAAACTATTCATTAACCTACCCTATTATACTAAAATTAAATTAAACTAACAAATTAACTATATTACATATTTAAACACCTAACCCTACACAAATTATTTAAATCTACTATAAAGAATTACTAAGTTACAAAAAAATAATAATATCTAAGTTACAAAAAATAAAAAATAAATTATCAAATATTTAAGCTAATTACACCTAATCTAATAACCCTGTGGATGAAGACTTCTGCCGGCTTCGCTGAGGACTTTTGCCCCTTCGTTAAGGATGGATGTCCAGTCTTCAAAAACTGTAAGTGGATCTTCGGGGGTTAGTGTTAGGTTTTTTTAGGGTTTATTGGGTGTGTTTTAATTTTAGGTTAGGGACTTTGTGCGGAAAAAGAGCTAAATGCCCTTTTAAGGGCAATGCTCATAAAAATGCCCTTTTCAGGGCAATGGGGAGCTTAGGTTTTTTAGATTTTTATTTGGGGGGTTGGTTGTGTGATTGGTGGGGTTTACTGTTAGGGGAGTGTTTGTATTTTTTACAGGTAAAAGAGCTGATTTCTTTGGGGCCATTGGTAGTTTATTGTAGGCTAGGGTTTTTTATTTTGGGGGGGGGCATTTTTATTTTCAGGTATTTTAGGTTTAATTAGCTTAAATATTTGATAATTTATTTTTTATTTTGTGTAATTTAGTGTTTTATATTTTGTATAACTTAGTGATTTTTATTTTGTGTAACTTAGTGTTTTTTTATTTTTTGTAACTTAGTTATTTATTTGTAACATAGTAATTCTTTATTCTTAATTCTTTATAGTAGACTTAAATAATTTGAGTAGGGTTAGGTGTTTGAATATGTAATATAGTTAATTTAATTGTTAGTTTAATGTCATTTTAGTATAATAGGGTAGGTTAATGAATAGTTTAATATAGTTTAATGTAATTTAATGTATTTTTAGCATAATAGTTAGGGTAGGTTAATTAGTATTTTAATATAGTTTATTTTAATTTTAAAGGTAAGTTTAAATGTATTATAAGATAGAGATGAGTTAGTATTTAATGTAAAGTTAGCGGATTGTTTAGGGGTTAATAGCTTAATTTAGTTTATGGCGATGTGGGGGGCTGGCGATTTAGGGGTTAATAGGTTTAGTAAGTCGTAGTGATGTGGGAGGCCAGGGGTTGATACATTTATTTAGTTGCGGTGGCCTCCGGGAGTGGCGGATTAAGGGTTAATACATTTATTTAGTTGTGGCGGGGTTGGGGGGCAGCGGGATAGGGGTTAATAACATTATGTAGGTGGCGGCGGGGTCCGGGAGCGGCAGAATAGGGGTTAATAACATTATGTCGGGGCGGCAGATTGGGAGTGTTTAGACTCAGGGGTTATGTTAGGGTGTTAGGTGGGATATCTGGCAGCATCGAACATAAGCTTTCACTGCTTTCAGACTCCCATTGATTCCTATGGCATCCCCGGCCTCCAGGGTGGCGGATTGAAAATCAGGTACGCTGGGCCGGAATAGGTGCGAGCGTACCTGTTAGAAATTTGTTAACTTGCAAAAGTTGTCAGATAGTGCCGAAATTGTATTCGGAACATCTGTAATGACGTAAGCATCGATCTGTGTCGGATTGAGATCGGTGGATATTATGTTACGTCACAAATTTTGTCGGTCTGTAGGCTTTGATAACTAGGACGAATCAAGATTGCCACAATTACGCTGCGGAATTCCAGCATATTTGCGGTTGACGGCTTGATAAATATCCCCCTCTCCCTTTAAATTTCTAGTCAGATAGATCTCCTTTTTTTCTCTCTGTTACTTAATCACCACAGTACTCACTGGCACAGAAAGATCTAGAGTGCCAGAAATTTGGGCAGATCAGGGGCATGGCTAAGTTATCCCTTTCAAACTGGGATGTTAATAAGGGAGGGAGAAACAGTGGACTCCCAAACCATGACAGTCCTATAAAATGCAGGTCATTTGGGAGCTCTGACAATCTTTTTGTGTCTCTCCATGTCTTTCAATGCTGCAATCAAATTTCTTCATATTTTTCTCCACACCCCATGCATTTATTATGTGTTTGTCTTAAAGGAATAGAAATGCTGCTGAAATAGTAATACCTTTTACTAGAAATATTTTTGCTAATAGAAGTATATTGCAAAAATCCTTCTAAATACATGCATGCACTTTTTAATTATGATATTTCTATCTGTTTAATAAACTCTTTTACACTTTGTTTTGTATTGCTCATATTCATTATACTTATATCATGGTATCTAAGTGCATTTTCATGCATTTTCACCAGCCACAATCTTGATGCCAGATATAAAAGTAGACATTTCTTGTGATGAGGATCACAAAGGAGAAATAAGGCGTTAGTGGCTGGCTGCTATGTGGGAGATCAGATAGCAAAAGTAAGATTTTAATACCGGTCAAATTAATATGCGGGGATTAAGTAAGGGATAAAGATGGAGTGGAGGGATAAAGTAAGAGGGAGTTACCAATGAGGTTTAATGTGCTGGTACCATGATCACACATATATCTTATGGCACTGGAGGTTTATATCAGGCTACCTGTGAATAGAGGTACCATCCCTAATTCCTGTCCTCTAGTCGGCATCAGGTGGAGAGACAGTCAGGTAACGGAATAACACTGACAGGCTAGTAAAATAGAAGTCCAGAATAGGACCAAAGAACAAGGCAAAATTGAATTTCAAAAGGTTGGTCAGACACGTCAAGGTCAAAATCCAGAGCTGGCAGTAGCTGGGCATAATTGGTAGGCAACAGACAAATATACAGGTCACAAGCAAAGAGTAAAATCCAGATTTGGCAGAAGTACAAAAACAGCAGGCAAGTGGATAATCAGGGAAAATAGGCAAGATGTCATACTTAGAAGCATAAACAGAATAAGACAATGGGAAAATACTGGGTTTAAGGGCTCCATGTACTAAGCAGTGAAAGCTGCTCCAGAGCCCTTGCGAGCTAGATTTGCATATGCAAGCCTACTTTCCTCAAGGTAAGAAGCAGCAGACATTAGACCGCTGCTTATACACTCTACACCACCTCTGAGGTGGCAAGGAGAAATTACAGAGAGCTCGCTCAATCTCGGTGATTGACATTCCCTTCTCTTACGCAATTTTTCATGCAAAAGAATGGGCAAGGATTCTGTTTGTCCTCTGGTCGTATGTTGTGAAGGTGAGCGGACAACTTCTTGAGTTAAGAAGTTTGTCTGCTCAACTTTTAATACATGGGGCCCATATAAGCTGATGGCAATTGCAAATGACCCACAGCTGCTGGTACGTGGAGCCAGGGAGAACACAATGGGGTCGACTTGTCCGTCTGCTCTGAGGCTGCGGACAGAAATCAACCTGATCTAATATGATTGGGTTGATTGACATCCCCTGCTAGCAGGTGAATCTGCAGGGGGCGGCATTGCACCAGCAGTTCACAAGAACTGCTGGTGCAATGATAAATGTCTGCATTTATTGATGTGCAGCGGACATGATACTCTACATTGTATCATGTCCGCTCGCACTATAATTAATATACCCCTATCTATTCATCTCCTAGCTGTCATTTCCTTTCCATGCTTCCATTAACCCCTATCTATGTCTCATCTATCTCTGTGTAACTCTACCGTTCAAGCACACTGTTCTCAATCTTCTTAAATCTCTTTATTATGCTCTGTTCCTACATTTCACATATAACGTATTGCATTGTATGTAACAAATATGGACTGCCTCTAGAGGCTATACTCAAATAATATTCATTTTATTATGTGTGATGATAAATTGAAATCTGAGTTTCCAAAAACATTTTAAAAAGCTGCACATTCTCAGGAAGTGAAAATATTTTTTATAACCTTTATATCACTGTTTTTTAATTTTGCGAGGGTTTTAACAATCGATTGTGTTCTGTATATATATATATATATATATATATATATATATATATATATATATATATGTCTTTTTTAATGTTTGTACAATAAATGTTATGTTTTATTATAATAAGACCAATGAGTGCCTTTTCTGGATGTGGACTTATATATACAGTACACGGAAGAGCAGCAGCAGACTGGCCTGGATCCAGATCGATCTTCACTTGGTGAGAATTACTGCTGATAAATCTTGTTATTGAGAACTGTGTCGGCCTAATCTAATACCGTTAAGGTGCACTAACTGAATTATACAATAGACTGCACACAAAGTTATCTGCTCGAGTCTAATTGACATCTACCTGCCGCAGCCTTGAGTCTATTGACAGAGGAGTTTTTGTATTTCGATGCTAATTTGTGTGATTTTCTCTGTATGGAAACGGCTGTAGGCGGCTTATTGAGCTGTGATTATTTCTCGGACGCCAAAGCACTTAAATATATGCTTTTTTTCTACTTGTCCTGAACACTACTAAATTCACTCAGGGGTTAATTATGAGTTTTTTCTCACTACAATCTTTATCTGATATGGACACTAATAGACTGACTTTGGAGGATACCTATATAAGACAGCAGTAGACACTTAACATCAGCAATATTTTTTTATTGATGGAACGCACTCTTATCAAAGAATACCGTATCTGGTGGGATAAGAGAGCATTAGAAAAATATCTCTTGCTTGAGCTTATACCTAGAGGCTTACGTCTAAACAAGTTTCCAGCCTTCCAAGTAGATGATTATGACTTTATCAATGAATGGAACGCAGAGCTTTCAGAGTGCTCCAAAGTACTGATGGGTCTTATTATTAAACATAAAGATAAGCAACTGACCAAAATCAGAGAAGATATAGCTGGCATACAGTCTCAGTTGAATGAATTTGTGTATCACCCTAAATATAATGATTTGGATAAAGTGTTAAAAGATAGTGTTGATAAATTTAGAATGGAGCTTGATAATTTCAAGCTCCGCAAATTTAATCGTGACAATGAGGATTATCTCAATAATAAAGTTTATATCTGGCAAACAAATACTAGAAACACTAGGCATAGGAGAAGGTGGGGTAGCAACAAACAGAAACATGGAGGTAAAGAGAAAAAAGTCACTTTTAGTGACTCAGAAGGTACTGATTTAGAGCAGTCTGGTTGTTCTTCTAGGAGTGGTTCTAGTGACCAATCAGATGAGGAAGAACAGGTTGTTAAACCCAAACAAAAGAATAAAAACACACGTAGTAGAGGGGAAACTGTACCAACCAGGTCCGAGCCAGTAGTAACTAGAAATGGCAGACAGAGAGATGAATCACAAGATAATTCAGACAACAGGTGGAGAGAATTTCTAAGCGACAATGAGAGTGACACCCCTATAATGAATGTACAAACAAAATCTTGTTTAAAGACAAATACCCAGTACATTCAACACCCTTTAGGACTGTAGGGATGGAAACAGAAGGGGGAGGATGAAGAGGAAGAGGCCGAGGAAAAAATCAAAGGGGCCGCAGGGGCAGAGGGCAACACAACAAGTACCAAATATAAAAATCATAAATCTCTCAAAGTCCATTCTTAATGCTGAGGAGGAGTCGGTCCTGTGCTTAGGTCTGGGTTTTGTGCCCAGTTCAAATTTTAATGTCTTTGAGACGATTATAGACCTGAATCGATTGGTCAGAGATCTTATTTTAAGGAAATATTTTTGGGGCCAAGACCTAGACAGGCCTGTTGCCGATTTACCAGCATGTACGGATGTATGGGATGATGAAAGTGAGATAAGTCCTATTATGGATATTATGAATTTTGAAGAAGCTTGTGATTACCTCACCCTTCATGATCTCAATCTTGAATCTCACACCCAGAATAGTTTCTTAAAAACTACTCATGGTGGCTTTAAACCACGTTCAGTCTTCTACCCCACGAAAGACAGGGGCCCCTTTCTAGAGGCCTTTCATCGTCGGGTGGAAGAAGATGTACTGATTTTGTCCAGATACCACAATTCTGCCCCACCAAATCTGAGTAAAGCTCAGAAACAAGCTCTTGATGCTCTGAGCAAAAGAGAAGTTATAGTCATCAGGGCGGCAGACAAGGGGGGCAGCATTGTGGTGCTGGACAGAGAGGCTTACATAGGAGAAGAATTGAGACAAATAACAGATGATGAGGTTTACTTGGCTCTACCCAGGGACCCCACGAATGTATTCAAACTTCAGTGTTTGGATTTGTTGGACGATGACCTGCAGGAGGGGGTAATTGACAGAGATACATTTGATTATCTCTTTCTGGAATTTCCAGTTATTCCCATATTCCATCACCTTCCCAAGGTACATAAGTCCTTGGAGGAGGTGAGAGGAAGACCTATCGTTTCAGAGATAGGTTCCCTTTTTGAAAAAATGTCAGGTTGGATTGAGTCCCTCCTGCAGCCCATCGTACATCAAATGCCATCTTACTTAAAAGATACCACTCATTTATTGACAAGTCTACATCAAGTGACCTGGGATGCTGAGTGCTCTTGGCTCACTGTAGATGTAGTGGGCCTCTATTCCTGTATCCCCCATTTCTATGGCCTGGAGGCTGTTTCTTTATCTTTGGATATGTATAGTAATTATGACACTAAATTAAAAAGTTTCATTATGAAGACCTTGGAATTTCTTCTCGGCCACAATTATTTTAAGTTTGGTGACTCTTTTTTTCTCCAAAGGCATGGGACCGCCATGGGGGCAAAATTTGCCCCAGCCTATGCAAACATCTTTATGGGCTGGTGGGAAAGGACCCACGTCTTTGGAGAACAAAACCCTTTTAAGCATTTAATAAAATCATATAAACGATACATAGATGATCTTTTGTTCGTTTGGCTGGGAAGCAAATCAGAAATGGAAAATTTTGTGGCCTATTTAAATTGCAACAGGGTCAATTTACAATTTACGTCTAATTTTGAAAAGACAGTAATGCCTTATTTGGATTTATATTTTATAGGTGATCCTATTAGTCATAAAATCATGACTACACTTTATAGGAAACCGATTGCATCAAATACCATTCTACATGCCAAGTCTTGCCACCCCAGGCATACAGGCTTTGGGGTGGCAAAAGGGCAGTTTATAAGGCTGAAAAGGAATTGTTCATCCAATGAAAATTTCTTAAAAGACTCAGACACGCTAAAAATACAGCTCTATGAAATGGGATATTCTCCAAAAGTGGTTAATAGAGCCTTTCTAGAGGTTAGTAGATTAGATAGATTACAAATGCTACAATCTAAATATAGACAACAGAATGTTAGTTTTGATCAGAGAAAACCGAAGTTTATCACCAATTATAGCCCACAATTTGGGCAAATCTGCCAAATCATTAACAAACATCTCCCAGTTCTAACAGGAGAAGATAGTTTGAAGGATCTTATCAAGGATGGGATAAACTTTCTCTCCAGGAAGGGACGCACAATAGGCAATATAGTAGCCCCTAGCCTATTAAGAAAAGAAGCTAATACAGGTAGTAGTTGGCTTTTAATAAAGGGACATTACAAGTGTAATTTTCATAATTGCATAGCATGTAGTCATGCAAATATTACAGATAGATTCCAATATAGATCTACACAGAGATTTTTCCTTTCAAATAGCTGTACAAACTGTCGCACAAAGTTTGTCATTTATTTGGTTGAGTGCACACTATGACCTAGATTTGGAGTTTGGCGTCAGCCGTGAAAACCAGCATTAGAGGCTCCTAATGCTGGTTTTAGGCTACCGCCGGTATTTGGAGTCACTCAAAATAGGGTCTAACGCTCACTTTTCATCCGCGACTTTTCCATACCGCAGATCCCCTTACGTCAATTGCGTATCCTATCTTTTCAATGGGATCTTTCTAACTCCAGTATTTAGAGTCGTGTCTGAAGTGAGCGTTAGACATCTAAAGACAAAACTCCAGCCGCAGGAAAAAAGTCAGTAGTTAAGAGCTTTCTGGGCTAACGCCGGTTTATAAAGCTCTTAACTACTGTACTCTAAAGTACACTAACACCCATAAACTACCTATGTACCCCTAAACCGAGGTCCCCCCACATCGCCGACACTCGAATAAATTTTTTTAACCCCTAATCTGCTGACCGCCACCTACGTTATCCTTATGTACCCCTAATCTGCTCCCCCTAACACCGTCGACCCCTATATTATATTTATTAACCCCTAATCTGCCCCCCACAACGTCGCCTCCACCTGCCTACACTTATTAACCCCTAATCTGCCGACCGCAAAGCGCCGCCACCTACGTTATCCTTATGTACCCCTAATCTGCTGCCCCTAACACCGCCGACCCCTATATTATATTTATTAACCCCTAATCTTCCCCCCACAACGTCGCCTCCACCTGCCTACACTTATTAACCCCTAATCTGCCGAGCGGACCTGAGCGCTACTATAATAAAGTTATTAACCCCTAATCCGCCTCACTAACCCTATAATAAATAGTATTAACCCCTAATCTGCCCTCCCTAACATCGCCGACACCTAACTTCAATTATTAACCCCTAATCTGCCGACCGGAGCTCACCGCTATTCTAATAAATGGATTAACCCCTAAAGCTAAGTCTAACCCTAACACTAACACCCCCCTAAGTTAAATATAATTTAAATCTAACAAAATAAATTAACTCTTATTAAATAAATTATTCCTATTTAAAGCTAAATACTTACCTGTAAAACAAATCCTAATATAGCTACAATATAAATTATATTTATATTATAGCTATTTTAGGATTTATATTTATTTTACAGGTAACTTTGTATTTATTTTAACCAGGTACAATAGCTATTAAATAGTTAAGAACTATTTAATAGCTAAAATAGTTAAAATAATTACAAATTTACCTGTAAAATAAATCCTAACCTAAGTTACAATTAAAACTAACACTACACTATCAATAAATTAATTAAATAAAATACCTATAATTATCTACAATTAAACCTACCACTACACTATCAATAAATTAATTAAATAAACTACCTACAATTACGTACAATTAACCTAACACTACACTATCAATAAATTAATTAAATAAACTACCTACAATTAACCTAACACTACACTATCAATAAATTAATTAAATACAATTCCTACAAATAAATACAATTAAATAAACTTGCTAAAGTACAAAAAATAAAAAAGAACTAAGTTACAAAAATTAAAAAAATATCTACAAACATAAGAAAAATATTACACCACCCACATACCCCTAATCTAACCCAAACCCCCCTTAAATAAACCTAACACTAAGCCCCTGAAGATCATCCTACCTTGTCTACACCTCACCAGGTATCACCGATCCGTCCTGGCTCCAAAATCTTCATCCAACCCAAGCGGGAGTTGGCGATCCATCATCCGGTGCCTGAAGAGGTCCAGAAGAGGCTCCAAAGTCTTCATCCTATCCGGGAAGAAGAGGCGATCCAGACCGGCAACCATCTTGATCCAAGCGGCATCTTCTATCTTCATCCGATGACGACCGGCTCCATCCTGAAGACCTCCACCGTGGACCCATCTTCTTCCGGCGACGTCCAACTGCAGATTGACAGTTCCTTTAAGGGACGTCATCCAAGATGGCGTCCCTCGAATTCCGATTGGCTGATAGGATTCTATCAGCCAATCGGAATTAAGGTAGGAATATTCTGATTGGCTGATGGAATCAGCCAATCAGAATCAAGTTCAATCCGATTGGCTGATCCAATCAGCCAATCAGATTGAGCTCGCATTCTATTGGCTGTTCCGATCAGCCAATAGAATGCAAGCTCAATCTGATTGGCTGATTATATTTAACTTAGGGGGGTGTTAGTGTTAGGGTTAGACTTAGCTTTAGGGGTTAATCCATTTATTAGAATAGCGGTGAGCTCCGGTCGGCAGATTAGGGGTTAATAATTGAAGTTAGGTGTCGGCGATGTTAGGGAGGGCAGATTAGGGGTTAATACTATTTAATATAGGGTTAGTGAGGCGGATTAGGGGTTAATAACTTTATTATAGTAGCGCTCAGGTCCGGTCGGCAGATTAGGGGTTAATAAGTGTAGGCAGGTGGAGGCGACGTTGAGGTGGGCAGATTAGGGGTTAATAAATATAATATAGGGGTCGGCGGTGTTAGGGGCAGCAGATTAGGGGTACATAAGGATAATGTAGGTGGCGGTGCTTTGCGGTCGGCAGATTAGGGGTTAATTATTGTAGGTAGGTGGAGGCGACGTTGTGGGGGGCAGATTAGGGGTTAATAAATATAATATAGGGGTCGGCGATGTTAGGGAACCAGATTAGGGGTACATAGGGATAATGTAAGTAGCGGTGGTTTACGGAGCGGAAGATTAGGGGTTAAAAATAATATGCAGGGGTCAGCGATAGCGGGGGCGGCAGATTAGGGGTTAATAAGTGTAAGGTTAGGGGTGTTTAGACTCGGGGTACATGTTAGAGTGTTAAGTGCAGACGTAGGAAGGGTTACCGCATAGCAAACAATGGGGCTGCGTTAGGAGCTGAACGCGGCTTTTTTGCAAGTGTTAGGTTTTTTTTCAGCTCAAACAGCCCCATTGTTTCCTATGGGGGAATCGTGCACGAGCACGTTTTTGAGGCTGGCCGCGTCCGTAAGCAACTCTGGTATCGAGAGTTGAAGCTGCGTTAAAAATGCTCTACGCTCCTTTTTTGGAGCCTAACGCAGCCTTTATGTGGACTCTCAATACCAGAGTTGTTTTTATGGTGCGGCCAGAAAAAAGCCGGCGTTAGTTTTTCGGGTCGTTACCGACAAAACTCCAAATCTAGCCGTATGTGAGAAGCAATACTTGGGGTGCTCTACACGAGAAGCACGCTCATGTATTCAAGAACATCTGAACAACATTGATAAGGACATTGATGTGTCAGACCTAGTACACCATTTTATTTATGAACACAACAAATCTGTCATCTCTTTTAGATGGCAGGTTATTGAGAGTATTCCACAAACCCCTAGAGGTGGTGACAGATTGCATAGATTATTACACAGAGAAGCATTCTGGATATTCACTTTGCAAACAAGACGACCAAAGGGTTTCAATGCAGTAGGTGACATCATAAACCACTGGCAATATAAATAAAGGATAGCAGGTTTAACCAAAAATGTTCCCAGATTGTGTTCTTCTCACTAAACCAATTGAGTACTAGAAAGGTTCAAATTATTCTTCACTGTTTAGTGTAAAAATAAATTAAAAAAGGTTTCTTCACTGCTTAGTGTAAAAATAAAAAAAGGTTTCTTCACTGCTTAGTGTAAAAATAAAAAAGGTTTTTATAACCTGATAAGCCTTATGTAAAGCATTCGTACTCTAATGATGTAATCTTGGCTGTCTCTTACGATAGTTCTATTTAGCACTTAACACTAGTATCCTTTGCATTTTGTATATTGTAAGGCAAATGATTTCTACTGTAGATTCACATATTGTTTGGGCTAAACCCATCTAATTGATTGACAAATGTGCAGTCTGTTTGCTATATTACATTGGTCAATCGTTCATGTTTATTACTGAAAGTCAGATTAATTGTATTAAATATTATGCCATATCCATTTAAGTTAAGTATACATTACTCAACAGCTGTACACCCTTAGACTTTGAATTGACCTGGCTATTTAAGGGTGTAAACCGGATATTCTATATGGTCTATGAATAAGGCTACCTACCAGCCGAAACGCATAAGACCGACTGGTTGCTGCGGAGTAATGGCATAACTTTTTTACTCATTTTTTCTTATACCTCCCTTTTTTCTGAGTCTATTTTGTATTTCTCAAGTGGCTCAATGGATTTTTGTTTCTTTCTTCAATATATATATATATACAGGGAGTTCAGAATTATTAGGCAAGTTGTATTTTTGAGGATTAATTTTATTATTGAACAACAACCATGTTCTCAGTGAACCCAAAAAACTCATTAATATCAAAGCTGAATATTTTTGGAAGTAGTTTTTAGTTTGTTTTTAGTTTTAGCTATTTTAGGGGGATATCTGTGTGTGCAGGTGACTATTATTGTGCATAATTATTAGGCAACTTAACAAAAAACAAATATATACCCATTTCAATTATTTATTTTTACCAGTGAAACCAATATAACATCTCAACATTCACAAATATACATTTCTGACATCCATGGATTCTGTCAGTGTTTTGATCTGTTCACCATCAACATTGCGTGCAGCAGCAACCACAGCCTACCAGACACTGTTCAGAGAGGTGTACTGTTTTCCCTCCTTGTAAATCTCACATTTGATGATGGACCACAGGTTCTCAATGGGGTTCAGATCAGGTGAACAAGGAGGCCATGTCATTAGATTTTCTTCTTTTATACCCTTTCTTGCCAGCCACGCTGTGGAGTACTTGGACGCGTGTGATGGAGCATTGTCCTGCATGAAAATCATGTTTTTCTTGAAGGATGCAGACTTCTTCCTGTACCACTGCTTGAAGAAGGTGTCTTCCAGAAACTGGCAGTAGGACTGGGAGTTGAGCTTGACTCCATCCTCAACCCGAAAAGACCCCAAAAGCTCATCTTTTATGATACCAGCCCAAACCAGTACTCCACCTCCACCTTGCTGGCGTCTGAGTTGGACTGGAGCTCTCTGCCCTTTACCAATCCAGCCACGGGTCCATCCATCTGGCCCATCAAGACTCACTCTCATTTCATCAGTCCATAAAACCTTAGAAAAATCAGTCTTGAGATATTTCTTGGCCCAGTCTTGACGTTTCAGCTTGTCTGTCTTGTTCAGTGGTGGTCGTCTTTCAGCCTTTCTTACTTTGGCCATGTCTCTGAGTATTGCACACCTTGTGCTTTTGGGCACTCCAATGATGTTGCAGCTCTGAAATATGGCCAAACTGGTGGCAAGTGGCATCTTGGCAGCTGCACGCTTGACTTTTCTCAGTTCATGGGCAGTTATTTTGCGCCTTGGTTTTTCCACACGCTTCTTGCGACCCTGTTGACTATTTTGAATGAAACGCTTGATTGTTCGATGATCACGCTTCAGAAGCTTTGCAATTTTAAGAGTGCTGCATCCCTCTGCAAAATATCTCACTATTTTTGACTTTTCTGAGCCTGTCAAGTCCTTCTTTTGACCCATTTTGCCAAAGGAAAGGAAGTTGCCTAATAATTATGCACACCTGATATAGGGTGTTGATGTCATTAGACCACACCCCTCCTCATTACAGAGATGCACATCACCTAATATGCTTAATTGGTAGTAGGCTTTCGAGCCTATACAGCTTGGAGTAAGACAACATGCATAAAGAGGATGATGTGGTCAAAATACTCATTTGCCTAATAATTCTGCACTCCCTGTATATATATATATATATATATATATATATACAGTTGTATGCAAATGTTTAGGCACCCCTTACAATTTCCATGATTTTCATTTATAAATAATTAAGCGTTTGGATCAGCAATTTAATTTTGATCTATCAAATAACTGAAGGACATAGTAATATTTCAGTAGTGAAATGAGGTTTATTGGATTAACAGAAAATGTGCAATATTCATCAAAACGAAATTAGACAGGTGCATAAATTTGGGCACCCCAACAGAAATATGTCATCAATATTTAGTAGAGCCTCCTTTAGCAGAAATTTCAGCCTCTAGACACTTCCTTTAGCCTGTAATGAGTGTCTAGATTCTGGATAAAGGTATTTTGGACCATTCCTCCTTGCAAAACATCTCCAGTTCAGTTAGGTTTGATGGTTTCTGAGCATGGACAGCCCGCTTCAAATCACCCCACAGATTTTCAATGATATTCAGGTCTAGGGACTGGGATGGCCATTCCAGAACATTGTACTTGTTCCTCTGCATAAATGCCAGAGTAGATTTTGAGCAGTGTTTTGGGTCATTGTCTTGTTGAAATATCCAGCCCTGGCGTAACTTCAACTTTGTGACTGATTCCTCAACATTATTCTCAAGTATCTGCTGATATTGATTGGAATCCATGTGTAACGTTATGTTTAGTTCCGTTGAATTGTAGGAACACAACTGCAGATATCTTATGATAGTTGGAATAAATGTATCACCCCCCTGTATGATAACACTATGGTTGGTGAGTGATGACAATATCCAGGAAGAGGAGAGATTTTAATAATGGTGAACAACCTTGAGATTAGGTATCTCTGAGGTAATTGTGAATTGGTCTCAACCAAGCCTGAATCCATATTTTATACAGAGGTGATGCTGGAATTGAATGTAGTGAAACAGGTACAGTATAATATGGAAACAGATTACTTGCAGAGTAAGAGTACAAACGAAATACCCAGATAATATAGAGAGGGTTCCCAGACTGGACTTATCACTGTACAAGTTGTTATAGACAGTCTGGTTCTCACAGAGAAATTATTAGCCAGCAGCTGCTTGAAATACCCTTACCGCAATCAGCCGATGCAGCGCAGTAATGAAACTGTCAGTCCCGAATGCAAAGGCAGAAAGGGGCAGAGTTTTACTCCGCAAGCCGGAGCGGTTGTTTGGCGGCAGTGAAATACCTTGCACAGCAGAGAGGTAAGTTCATAGTAAGACCGCTGATTTGGAGACTGTGTTGGTAGAAGGTTAATGCCGGATGCTGGGGGAGGTGATGCTGCAGAGCCGTTATTTGAAAAAGCAGGCAGAGGATTAGAAGTGATTAGTGAGACTGAGTCAAACTCTAGCGCTATGATTCTAATCACTTTGATAGCAGAACGTTGCAGATACAGAATGTATCCTCAATACTTGCTGGAAGTAACTTTAACTATAAGTTAGAAAACTGACTTAAAACAGGAGCTCAGTAGGAGCAGCAGAGAAACACAACTACAACCAAAATACTAAGCACCATTGGTTGGGAAACAGGGCAGGATGAGTCATTGAGCTAGGAGTTAAGGGTACACACACATAAGGCAGAACCCTGACATCATCCCCTCCTCAAGCAAGCTGACCCACAGCTTGAGGCCTAGGTCAGTCAGGGTACCTTCTATGGAAAGCCGAGATGAGTCTGGGTGCATCGATATCAGAAGCTGCCTCCCATGAATCATCCTCCGAAGAATAATTCTTCCAGTGAATAAGATACTGTAGCTCCGATGCCCGGTAGCGGGAGTCAAGGATGGAATGAACCTCGTACACATTTGTATCGCTGGTGATCATTGAATTTGAAGGGATAGGGTCCTGTAGTCTTGTACTACTATAAGGCTTGATGAGGGAGACATGGAATGTTGGATGTACTCTCATCGTAGGTGGTAGGTCTAAAGTGATAGCATTAGTGTTGACTATCCGGCTTACTACAAAAGGACCAATACATTTTCGGGCAAGTTTCTTACTGGGTACTTGTAGTCTCAGATTTTTCGTGGAGAGCCAGACTTTGTCCCCAATCAAATACTTAGGGGACGTTCTTCTTCTTAGGTCATAATAACGTTTTTGATTGGCTTGTGCATTCTGAATATTTCGTTTGATGAATGTGAAATTGTCCAACAACTTATTAGTGAATTCATCTAATTGTGGTGAATTAGGAGTTGAAGATGGGTTTAAATGGAAAGTGGGGTGGTAACCATAATTCGCGAAGAATGGTGATAACTTCGTAGAGGAGCTAGATTAGTTGTTATAGGCATATTCTGCCATGAGTAAGAAGGACATCTACTGTTCTTGTTGGTAGGAACAGAAACAAAGGAGGTATTCCTCAAGCCACTGATTCAATCTCTCCATCTGTCCGTTAGTTTGAGGATGGTAGGATGAAGTGAAGCGATGATCAACTTGTAAGAGATCAGATAATTTGGACCAAAACCGAGAAGTAAACTGTGTACTTCTGTCCGTGATTATTTTGGCTGGTATACCATGAAGTTTCACTATATTGTCTAGGAAGAGAGTTGAAACATACCTTTGAGGATGACCAGATGATAGAAAGTTCATGCTGTTGTAGCCAGGTGATACCTAATACTACAGAGAAATGGGGAGAAGGCAAGAAAACAAAAAGTATGACCTTTTTCAGTAACAACCCTCAATGGTACAGTAGGGTGGGTGATTCGACGATTGCGAATAGTAGAGCCATCAATAACTTGAAGTACAAGCTGGGTTTCTTTCAATACAAGTGGTATTTTATTTATTTTGACAATTTCAGAATCTATGAAGATTCAGAATGCCCCAGAGTCAATGATGGCATCAGTATGTAACCTTTTGCGATCCCACTGTAACAACAGAGAGAATTTACAGTAAGTTAACTTGTCATGCATCTCTTGAGAAGAATAAATGGAAGTGGACTTAATTTTCTTATTCTTCTGTAAGATGGGACAGTCGTGTACTGTGTGAGAAGGATTTCCGCAATACATATATAGATTCTTGGTCTTACGTCTAAACCTCTCTTCCATGGTTAACGGACCTTGACAACCCCGATCTCCATTGAATGGATGTAGAAGCTGAAGGAATAGGTGTAGGAGGAACAGTGGGACCAGAATTCCTTGTGTAGGACTTGTTGTGGTATTTCTCAGATCATCTTTCTCTAAGTCTCCTATCAATCTGAGAAGACACTTTCATCAGAGCCTCCAATGTGTGTGGTAACTCAATACGGGCCAATTCATCCTTTAGATTCTCCGCCAATCCTAGGCGGAACTGGTTGCAAAGAGCTATGGGGTTCCATAGAGAGTCAGAAGCATACAACGGGAACTCCGCAATGTAGTCCTCCACAGGCCTTTTGCCCTGTTTAAGTTCTCTCATATGAGCCTCAGCCGTCAATTGGATGTCCTTATCGAGGTACAGCTCATCCAAAAAACAAGCCTAGCGTGGCAAGTGTGGGATCTTCATGTTCACATAAGTTGTCTGCCCAAACCCTAGGCTCTCCTCTGAGAAAGTTGATGACAGATAGTACCCTTATTTTCTCAGTGGGATAGCTTTGTGGTCTTAAGGTGAACAATAGTTGGCAGGCGTTTTTAAATTACCTATAGGTCTTTCTGTTGCCATTAAAGGTGTCTGGTAGTGAGATTTGTGGCTCAGGCGGATATTCTTGACCAATTTTAACTGCTATGGAATCCTTTATAATATCCTTAAGAGCCAGCAGCTGCTTGAAATACCCTTACCGCAAACAGTCGATGCAGCGCAGTAATGAAACTGTCTGTCCCGAATGCAAAGGCAGAAAGGGGCGGAGTTTTACTCTGCAAGCCGGAGCGGTTGTTTGGCGGCAGTGAAATACCTTGCACAGCAGAGAGGTAAGTTCATAGTAAGACCGCTGATTTGGAGACTGTGTTGGTAGAAGGTTAATGCCGGATGCTGGGGGAGGTGATGCGGCAGAGCCGTTATTTGAAATAAGCAGGCAGACTCTTAGAAGTGATTAGTGAGACTGAGTCAAACTGTAGTGATAAGATTACAATCACTTTGATGGCAGAACGTTGCAGATGCAGAATGTATCCTCAATATTTGATGGAAGTAACTTTAACTATGTTAGAAAACTGACTTACAATAGAAGCTCAGTAGGAGCAGCAGAGAAACACAACTACAACCAAAATACTAAGCACCGTTGGTTGGGAGACAGGTGCACTAAAAGGTTTTGTGGTCAGGGCAGGATGAGTCATAGAGCTAGGAGTTAAAGGTACACACACATAAGGCAGAACCCTGACACCAACTTTAACAAGATTCCCAGTACCAGCACTGGCCACACAGCCCCACAGCATGATGAAACATCCAGCAAATTTTATTGTGGGTAGCAAGTGTTTGTTTTGGAACGCTGTGTTATTTTGCCGCCATGCACAATGTCCCTTGTTATGACCAAATAACTCAATCTTTGTTTCATCAGTCCACAGCACCTTCTTCCAAAATGAAGCTGGCTTGTCCAAATGTGCGTTTGCATACCTCAAGCGACTCTGTTTGTGGTGTGTGTGCAGAAAAAGGTTTGTTCCGCATCACTCTCCCATACATCTTCTCCTTGTGCAAAGTGCGCTGAATTGTTGAACGATGCACAGTGACACCATCTGCAGCTAGATGATGTTGTAGGACTATGGAGGTGGTCTTTGGGCTGTTTTTGACCATTCTCACCATCCTTTGCCTCTCCGATATTTTACTTGGCTTGCCACTTCTGGCCTTAACAAGAACTGTGCCTGTGGTCTTCCATTTCCTCACTATGTTCCTCAAAGTGGACACTGACAGCTTAAATCTCTGTGATAGCTTTGTGTAGCCTTCCCCTAACCATAATGTTGAACAATCTTTGCTTTCAGGTCATTTGAGAGTTGTTTTAAGGCCCCCATGTTGCCACTCTTCAGAGGAGAGTCAAAGAGAACAACAACTTGCAATTGGCTGCCTTAAATACTTTTTCTCTTGATTGGATGCACCTGTCTATAAAGTTCAAGGCTTAATGGGCTCACCAAACCAATTGTGTGATCCAATTAATCAGTGCTAGGTAGTTACAGGTATTCAAATCAATAAAATGACAAGGATGACCACATTTATGCACCTGTCTAATTTTGTTTTGATGCATATTGCACATTTTCTGTTAATCCAATAAACCTCATTTAACTACTGAAATATTACTGTGTCCTTCAGTTATTTGATAGATCAAAATGAAATTGCTGATCCAAACACCCAATTATTTATAAATTAAAATCATGGAAATTGTCAGGGGTGCCTAAACATTAGCATAAAACTGTATTATTTAAGCAATATTCATATTTATTATGTTTTTAACTATGAATTTACTGTAAATATTACATATTCCAATGTTCTGCACACAGCAGAATATGTTTTAATATTTCTAAATAGATATTTGTGTATGTATATGTATAGATCTATACCTATATATAATCATCTATATATATTGGTATAAATATATATTTGTTTAAAAACATCAGATATGTAGAAATATTTAATTATTAATAAATAGAGCATATTCCGTTATATAAATGACATTAGAATATAAAATATTCATATTTTCATGCCGGGTTAGCGCTAATGAGAATATGTGATGGTGTTTGCGTGAGAGTGGGGTGTTTTTTCCACTTTTTGTCTCCATTTACTTCTATGGAGGAAAATGTGAATGCACACACAATATTTTTAATTCAGATTTTTGCGCTAGTTGGATTACCACTAGAGAAAAAAAGTTAATTTTCAAATTGTAATACCAGCGCAACCCGACTAGTGCACAAATCCTAATTCTAGCCGAGTTTTCGCTATATCGGAAACGCAAAATACCACTCCACTTGTAATCTGTCCCTTACTCTGTTTACTAATATGAAAAGTTCACTTAGCTACAAATATGTATTCTGTATTTATACCTGAGTTTGGAATTCTTCATTTCTCGTGTTGCTTGATTTCATTTCTGAAACACAATATATATATGTTAAGTTAACAGGAATTAGTATAATTTCTAATACATATTTAGTATTAGTTCATCTCATCTTGTGTAACATTTTTTTGTTGTTCCTTTCAATTTTATTTTGCAGAATTGTAAGAAAAGGAGCCCAGGGGTTTTTTAGTTAAAGTTGAGTTTCCATCCTAAGGGTCTCTGCAGGAAGCCTGGAGAGGAGTCAATATGTATTTTCCTTTTAGTCAAAGGAAGATAAGCATTTATAGCAAAAATACATGGGTCTGCTGCTTCAATAAAACCTATAAGGCAGGTCATTATAGTTCTTCTTGAGTTACTCAAAATTAATAAGTGTAGTGTGAGGCACTAATGAAAACAAATGTAAATGTTTAACTAAAATTCAGTTTTCGTTTAGATTTAAATGAAATGAATAACGAATAGTGCAGACACTGAACATTCGGGGATAACAAATTTCCCTGAATATTCGGTACGACAATTTCATCCAAAATTAACATTTCTTGGATTTCTAGTAAATAGTATGAGGTCTAGGAAACATGTCTAAGCTGATCTAATTGAAGGATGGACTTTAGTTATGAATTGACTAATACTTGAGCTGCTGCCATGGTTCATCCAGAGAGGAGTAGGAGTTTGCGGGTCTAGTCCACTTCTGTTTGGAGGGTCACACTTGTGAACCATCCAACAAAATGAATCCATATAATATGTATCTATTACATTACTGACTGTTGCCTCAAGGACTGGCTAGTGTATATATAAGTACATACAGTGTACCTTTTGTGCTTGGTTGAGTAATTCCCATCATGGGATGGTCTTTGTTAGGCTAATGGCATAACACATATTCTAGCATTTCATATAGTTGGATGGTTCATATGTAAAACTCTCAAAGCAAAAGTAGACAGGTCCCCACAAACCTAAGTCATATACAGTATGTGTTACTACTGGATTAGTGATGTATTTGAATGAACTTTATTAGGCAGCAGCTCAAACACTCATGAGCTCCAATTTAGAGGGTATAATCACTGCATTTGTCTGGGTAAACTTCCATTTATTTATAGTTTGCATAAAAGTACAATGAGGTACCTATCACTACTAGTAAAAAGGTAAAGGAATTTTAGAGTTTAATTATAATAGTGGACAAGATTCATGGGCATTTGTTAAGCTGCAAAGGGGTTTAAATCTTGGACAAGTGAGGAAGAAAGAAAGAAAGAAAGAAAGAAAGAAAGAAAGAAAGAAAGAAAGAAAGAAAGAAAGAAAGAAAGAAAGAAAGATGGATAGAGGATAGATTGACTGACAGATAGATGGATAGACAGATAGATGGATAAACAGATAATAGATAGATAGATAGATAGATGGATGGATAGATTGATAGTTTGATAGATAGATAGACAGACAGATGGACAGACATACAGATTGATTGATTGATTGATTGATTGACAAAAAGATGGATAGACCGATAGATGGATAGACGAATAGATGATTGATAGATAGATAGATAGACAGATAGATAGAAAGATAGATAGGCAGACAGTCAGGAAAACAGATAGATAGATAGATAGATAGATAGATAGATAGAAAGATAGAAAGAAAGAAAGAGATAGATAGATAGATAGATAGATAGATAGATGATAGATAGATAGATAGATAGATAGATGATTGATAGATAGTCACATAGATGATAGATGGATAGATAGACACATAGATGGATATAATGATAGATAGATAGATAGATAGATAGATAGATGGATACAATGATAGATAGATAGATAGATAGATGATAGATAGATAGATAGATACAATGATAGATGATATATATATATAGATAGATAGATAGATAGATAGATAGATAGATAGATAGATTTGATAGAGAGATAGAAAAATAGATGATAGATAAATAGATAGACAGACAGATGGATAGACAGATTGATAGTCTAGAAAGATTGATTGACATATAAAAGGATACAAGAATAGATGGTTAGACAGAAAGACAGAGAGACATAGACAGATATATATATATAGATAGATAGATAGATAGATAGATAGATAGAAAATAGATAGATGATAGATAGATAGATGATAGATAGATAGATAGATAGATAGATAGATAAATAGATAGATAGATAGATAGATAGATATATAGATAGATAGATAGATAGATAGATAGATAGATAGATGAGGTACTGGTCATTACTAGGATACAGGGAATGGAAAATGATAATAAAACTGGGTCTGCAATTGGCTGGAAACTATTATTCCAAGAGATATCATATTAACTATAGTACATGATTTCTTGCTAAGTACTTTGCTGATTCAATTCCCAAAATAATTTTACAGTTTAATAATAATAATGGGAAAGCTTCATGGGCATTTGTTAAGCTGAGAATGGGTTTAAAACGTGGACAAGTGTGGATAGATAGATAGATGATAGATGATAGATAGATAGATAGATAGATAGATGATATATAGATAGATAGATGGATAGATAGATACATAGATAGATACATAGAAAGATAGGTGATGATAGATAGATAGATAGATAGATAGATAGATAGACACATTGATAGATAAATAGATAGACAGACAGGAAGACAGACAGAAAGACAGATAGATAGATAGATAGATAGATAGATAGATAGATAGATGATAGATAGATATATAGATAAATGATAGTTAGATGATAGATAGATAGATAGATAGATAGATAGATAGATAGATAATAGATAGATAGATAGATAGATAGATAGATAGATAGGCGATAGATAGATAGATAGATAGATAGACTCAATGATAGATAGATAAATAGATAGACAGACAGGAAGACATACAGAAAGACAGATAGATAGATAGATGATAGATAGATAGATAGATAGATAGAAAGACAGTTAGATAGATAAATAGATGATAGATTGATTGATTGACAGTTAGATAGATAAATAGATAGATGATAGAAGGATAGATACATAGATGATAGATAGAGAGACATATGGATAGACAGATTGATTGATTGATTGACAGATAGATGGATACAAGGATAACTAGATAGATAGATAGATAGATACATACATAGATAGGTAGATAGATTGATAGATAGATAGATAGATAGATGATAGATAGATAGATAGATAGATAGATAGAGCAATAACTGTGTTGATTATTTTTACTAGGCTCAAGACTCAAAACTAAGAAAAATTTAACACCACTGACTAGATGTTCTATATTTTTACCTGATTTATGGAAAGTCCTGAAAAGGTGAACAGTAACAGCCACCAAAAACAAAAGGATCCCAAAAAGTATAGGTATTAGAAAGTAGAAACATCTGCTGTCTGATGCTCTCTGACTTGCTGAGCCTAAATAATAAAACAATATTTTTATTTTATATATTAAACATCACTACTCATGGTGTCCAGGTGGGTGGGGGCATCTTTGACTTTTATGTCATCTAAGAAATATCACTACTTGTGGTGTCCAGAGGGTAGGGTGTAAGAGAGGGGAATGCAACCCCTGGAGTGTTGTTCTGTATATTTCCAACTATAAATAACCACTTAATTCTCTCTTTTGACATTCACAAGCTACTATTTTTTAAATGAAGCTTATATCAAATTCACAAGTGACTCCTGCTGCACAATACCATTGATATTATTATTTTTACTCACAACAGGAAATATTATAGTTGATATTGTGTTGCTGATATATTTTCAGTTTGTTGCTGTTATTTAAAGGGAATTTAAAGGGACAATGTAGTCAATATTGAAAAACTGCACATCATTCAGCTGTATATATAATACTATAACTATTGTTTGACCAATGTGAAAAGTGGATTGCCTTTAAATTCTAGGTGAGACAAGGGCTCCAATAATAGCTAATGTCAACATCTGAATGTATAGTATCATGAACAATATAATACACATAACTGTGTGCTTTCTTAAATATAATTGCACAATATTGAATTTTATTTAATCAAAATCCGTTATTTACACAATTCTAAGTGCTTGTTAATATTTCCAATTTTTTAACAGTTAAGATTATTTATTTTTCTTTGAATACTTTAAGTAAGAGATTAGATTACTTTAAGCAAATATAATTTATATTTAGTAATTTTTTATTAAATGTCTTCAATCTGGTTTATGTAATAAGGTGATTATTATGTATATACAAGATTTATTCATAATAAAAATGTCTACCCACATTATGAACATTTAAACTAACCTTGGTCCCAAAAAAATTACAATACCTGTTTGAATTTTTTTTCTATGAATTCTAGTAGGAGAGGAATTAAACCAAACATCACAAGTCACATGCTCTTTATACTCCCAGGTATATCTGGAAACTGTGATGAGGTTAACAAATGTATAGGTCCCACTTTGTTCTGTAGCAGTCATTCTGCCTTTGTGTTTTGTCCCAGATATGTTCCAGACCATATAGATACCATGACTAGCCCCATGTACCACACAAACCAGCTGGGCAGTTGTGCTGTTAAGGGGGATCTTGGAAGGGCCCAGAAGATGTACTGAGCTTATAGTTGAATTACTTTCTAAAAGATAAAAATGGAAAAATCTACAGTTTATAGAAAAAAAATGGACAATATGTCTTTATGGAAAAAAAATACAAAATTGTATTAACAAATCAAATTATTTCTCTATCAGATTGCCTCCAACTAGTGATGTCATGAATAGTTTCCGGCGAACATAGTTTGTTCGCGTTCGCCGCGGCGGGCAAACATATGCGATGTTCGATCCGCCCCCTATTCATCATCATTGAGTAAACTTTGACCCTGTATCTCACAGTCTGCAGACACATTCCAGCCAATCAGCAGCAGACACTCCCTCCCAGACCCTTCCAGCTCCTGTACAGCAGCCATTTTAGATTCATTCTGATCCTGCATTCTTAGTGAGAGGAGGGCTAGTGTAGCTGCTGCTGATTTTATAGGGAAATTGATAGCTAGGCTACTGTATTCAGTGTCCAGTACAGTCCGGAAGGACTAATCTGATTTCTGCTGTAAGGACAGCACCCCAAAAAGCCCTTTTTAGGGCTAGAACATCTTTTTTTTTTTTGCCTGTGTAATTTGACTGTGAAACAGTCTGCTAGTGTAATCTAATTGCAGTTGCCTGCCTGCAGTGCCACCACTCATATATGTTGTAACAGTAGTGTAAATTTTGTAAAAAAAACTTTTTTGACTGTGAAACATCAGTCTGCTAGTGTAATCTAATTGCAGTTGCCTGCCTGCCAGCGTGTGTGCCAGGCCCACTTACTAAGTGCCACCACTTATATCTGTTGTAACAGTAGTGTAAATTTTGTAAAAAAAAAATGTTTTTGAATGTGAAACATCAGTCTGCTAGTGTAATCTAATTGCAGTTGCCTGCCTGCCAGCGTGTGTGCCAGGCCCACTTGCCAACTAGTGCCACCACTCATATCTGTTGTAACAGTAGTGTAAATATTAAAAAAAAAAACTTTTTTGACTGTGAAACATCAGCCTGCTAGTGTAATCTAATTGCAGTTGCCTGCCTGACTGCCAGAGTGTGTGTCAGGCCCACTTGCTAAGTGCCACCACAAATATCTGTTGTAAAAGTAGTGTAAATTTTTTTAAAAAAACTTTTTTGACTGTGAAACATCAGTCTGCTAGTGTAATCTAATTGCAGTTGCCTGCCTGCCAGCGTGTGTGCCAGGCTCACAGCATATACTGTGCCCACTTGCCCAGTGGTACCACTCATATCTTGTTTAATAGTAGTGTAAGTGTACATTGAAAAAAATCAAAACTTTTTGGACTGTGAAACATCAGTCTGCTTTTTTGTGTTAGGCTCACAGCGTATACTGTGCCCACTTGCCCAGTGCCACCACTCATATATTGTTTAATAGTAGTGTAAGTGTACATTTAAAAAAAAATGTCAGGCAGAGGCAGGCCACCCCGCAGGTGCCGTCGTGGTTGTGGTGCTGTGATTCCCTTTGGCCGTAGAATAATGCCCAGTGTTCAGAGGCCACGTTCCATGAACTCTAAAAGTTCTGAGGAGGACATAGTTGACTTTTTAACACAGGACACCCAATCTTCTATAGCTTCCGTTCCGAACCTTGACGCACCATCCTCCTCCAGCTTATCTTCGGGCACCTCTCAAATTACCACCACTCGCTCAACCTGCCGCCACCACCAACACTAGCACCACAGCCGCTTCACTTGATGTGCCAGAGGAGTGTTTTACACATCAGTTGGAAGAAATGAGTGATGCGCAACCATCATTGACAGAGGATGTAGATAACAGTGATATGTCTCAGTCAGGCAGCATTACAGACATGGACGTACAGTGTGATGATGATGATGTTCTACCCACTGCTGCTTCCTTTGTTGATTTGTCAGATACAAGTGAAGCGGTTGATGATGACGATGCGTCCGTGGATGTCACGTGGGTGCCCGCTAGAAGAGAAGAAGAACAGGTGGAAAGTTCAGATGGGGAGACAGAGAGGAGGAGAAGTAGGAGACGAGTTGGAAGCAGGGGGAGGTCGTCGCAATGAGCTAGTGGCACAGTCAGACAGCATGCATCAGCACCCGGGGTCATCCAGACAGCACGCCAATCAACGCATGCTGTTGCCACCACCAGAATGCCGTCATCGCAGAGCTCAGCAGTGTGGCATTTTTTTGTGTGTCTGCCTCTGACAACAGTGATGCCATTTGCAACCTGTGCCAAAAGAAACTGAGTCGTGGGAAGTGCAACACCCACCTAGGTACAACTGCTTTGCGAAGGCACATGATCACACATCACAAACGCCTATGGGATCAACACATGAGAAGAAGCAGAACACAAACTGAAAGCCGCCATCCTCCTCCTGGTCCAGCAGCTTCAGCCACATCAACCACTGCTGTCCTCCTTGCCCCCTCTCAACCATCCACCACTCCGTCTCTCTTTCGGAGCAGTTCCTGCTCATCTGCCCACAGTCAGGTGTCTGTCAAGGACATGTTTGAGCGTAAGAAGCCAATGTCACAAAGTCACCCCCTTGCCCGGCGTCTGACAGCTGGCTTGTCTGAACTCTTAGCCCGCCAGCTTTTACCATACAAGCTGGTGGAGTCTGAGGCGTTCAAAAAAGTTGTAGCTATTGGGACACCGCAGTGGAAGGTACCCGGCCGAAATTTCTTTTCACAAAAGGCAATCCCCAACCTGTACTCGATTGTGCGAAAGGAAGTCTGGCACACAGTGTTGGGGCATGTCTGGCACACAGTGTTGGGGCAAGGGTCCATATGACCACTGATAGCTGGTCTGCAAAGCATGGTCAGGGCAGGTATATCATCTACACTGCGCATTGGGTAAACCTGCTGACGGCTGCCAAGCATGGAATGGGTGGCTCTGCAGAGGAGGAGTTGGTGACACCGCCACAACTTGCAGGCAGGCCTGCTGCCACCTCCTCTACTCCTCCAACTCCATCCACTTCAATAACCTCCTAGGCTGAGTCCTCTTCTGCTGCTGCGTCTTGCTCCACATCAACGGCACCCCCCAGCTCCCCAGGTACTATTCCACATCCCGGATATGACAGTGTCACGCCGTCTTGGGGTTGACTTGCCTGAAAGCAGAGAGTCACACCGAACCAGCACTCCTGTCCGCCCTGAACGCACAGGTGGATCAGTGGCTGACTCTGCACCAACTGGAGATCGGCAAAGTGGTTTCTGACAACGGAAGTAATTTGGTGGCGGCATTGAAATTGGGCAAGTTGACCCATGTGCCGTACCTGGCACATGTGTGTAATCTGATCGTACAACGCTTTGTGCATAAGTACCCAGGCTTACAGGACATCCTGAAGCAGACCAGGAAGGTGTGTGGCCATTTGAGGTGTTCCTACACGGCCATGGCGCACTTTTCCGATATCCAGCGGCGAAACAACATGACAGTGAGGCGCTTGATTTGCGACAGCCCGACACGTTGGAATTCAACACTCCTAATGTTCGACCGCCTGCTCCAACAAGAAAAAGCCATTAACGAGTATTTGTATGACCGGGGTGCTAGGACAGCCTCTGCGGAGCTGGGAATTTTTTTGCCACGTTACTGTGCGCTCATCCGCAATGCCTGTAGGCTCATGCGTCTTTTTGAGGAAGTGACAAACCTAGTCAGTCGCACCGAAGGCACCATCAGCGACATCATACTATTTGTTTTCTTCCTGGAGCGTGCCCTGCGAAGAGTGCTGGATCAAGCTGTAGATGAGCGTGAAGAGGAAGAGTTGTGGTCACCATCACCACCAGAAACAGCCTTATCAGCATCGCTTGCTGGACCTGTGGCAACGCTGGAAGAGGATTGTGAGGAAGAGGAGTCAGAGGAGGAATGTGGCTTTGAGGAGGAAGACCAACAACAACAGGCATCCCAGGGTGCTCGTTGTCACCTATCTGGTACCCGTGGTGTTGTACGTGGCTGGGGGGGAAGAAGATACCTTCAGTGACATCACTGAGGACGAGGAACAGGACATGACTAGATCGGCATCCAACCTTGTGCAAATGGGGTCTTTCATGCTGTCGTGCCTGTTGAGGGACCCTCGTATAAAAAAGCTAAAGGAGAACGACCTGTACTGGGTGTCCATGCTACTAGACCCCCGGTATAAGCATAAAGTGCCAGAAATGTTACCGAATTACAACAAGTCGGAAAGGATGCAGCATTTCCAAATAAATTAAAAAGTATGCTTTACACAGCGTATAAGGGTGATGTCACAGCACAACGTGAATCTAAGAGGGGAAGAGCTGAAAGTAATCCTCCGACTCCCATGACCACGCCGGCAAGGACAGGACGCTTTACAGACGTGTTGTTGATGGAGGAATTGCGGAGCTTTTTAAGTCCTATGCATCGCCACAACCCTTTGGGGATCACCCTCAGAGAACGACCCGACCGACAGGTAGCAGACTACCTCGCCTTAACTGCAGATCTCGACACTCTGAGGAGCAATGAACCCCTTGACTACTGGGTGTGCAGGCTTGACCTGTGGCCTGAGCTATCCCAATTTGCGATAGAACTTCTGGCCTGCCCCGCTTCAAGTGTCCTGTCAGAAAGGACCTTCAGCGCAGCAGGAGGTATTGTCACTGAGAAGAGAAGTCACCTAGGTCAAAAAAGTCTAGATTACCTCACCTTTATTAAGATGAATGAGGGATGGATCCCGAAGGGACTGACATTGGGCGATACATTAGAGTAAAAAAGGCCTTACAACATGAGCTGCCTTGGGCTAAAAATGGTCCACACGCTGCTGTATTTTATCTTCAAATGCCGGATGACTTGCGTGACTTTTCCGCCACCAACTAGGGTTCAAGCCGCAATGTTTTAGGGCATATTTTTCCATCTCCCGGTTCCTAAAATCCATGCCATATACACGTCCCCTGGCGCCGCAACTGCCTCTGGGAAACTTACCATGGGTCCCAGACCGCACGTCGTGTAATTCTCTGTCTGGGAAATTATATATCTATCAAATCTATCTATTTATCTATCAAATCTATCTATCTATCACATCATAACTAACAATCGTATCTATCAAATGTATATGGCATCTATTGATCTATGTATCTATCTATCTATCTATCTATCTATCTATCTATCTATCTATCTATCAAATCTATCTATTTCGTGGCTGGACTGTTTTGTGACAGCCACTTGTGTTTCGGACAAATTTGAAGTAGGAGGACCAACCAAGCATCTTTTTCCATCTCCCGGTTCCTAAAATCCATGCCATATACACGTCCCCTGGCGCCGCAACTGCCTCTGGGAACCTTACCATGGGTTCCAGACCGCACGTCTTTTAATTCTCTGTCTGGGAAATTAGATATCTATCAAATTGATCTATTTATCTATCAAATCTATCTAACTATCAATCGTATCTATCAAATGTATATTGCATCTATTGATCTATGTAATTCGTATCTATCAAATGTATATTGCATCTATTGATCTATGTAATTCGTATCTATCAAATGTGTATTGCATCTATTGATCTATGTAATCTATGTATCTATCTATCAATTCAATCTATATTGTGGCCGGACAGTTTTGTGACAGCCACTTGTGTTTCGGCCAAATTTGAAGTAGGAGGAACGACCACGCATCTTTTTCCATCTTCCGGTTCCTAAAATCCATGCCATTTACACCTCCCCCGATAGGGGGAGTAACAGGTATTAAACTGATCAGAATAGTTCTACTTAACACACCACTCATATCTGGTGGCACAATAGATTGCACGCGCAGTGCCCCAAATTTGAAGCAGGAGGACCGACCAAGCATCTTTTTCCATCTCCCGGTTCCTAAAATCCATGCCATATACACATCCCCTGGCGCCGCAACTGCCTCTAGGAACCTTACCATGGGTCTCAGACCGCACGTCTTGTAATTTTCTGCCTGGGAAATTATATATCTATCAAATCTATCTATTTATCTATCAAATCTATCTAACTATCAATTGTATCTATCAAATGTATATTGCATCTATTGATCTATGTAATTCATATCTATCAAATGTATATTGCATCTATTGATCTATGTAATTCGTATCTATCAAATGTATATTGCATCTATTGATCTATGTAATCTATGTATCTATCTATCAAATCTATCTATCTCGTGGCCGGACTGTTTTGTGACAGCCACTTGTGTTTCGGCCAAATTTGAAGTAGGAGGACCGACCAAGCATCTTTTTCCATCTCCCGGTTCCTAAAATCCATGCCATATACACCTCCCCCGATAGGGGGAGTAACAGGTATTAAACTGATCAGAATAGTATTACTTAACACACCACTCATATCTGGTGGCACAATAGATTGCACGTGCAGTGCCCCAAATTTGAAGCAGGAGGACCAACCAAGCATCTTTTTCCATCTCCCGGTTCCTAAAATCCATGCCATATACACGTCCCCTGGTGCCGCAACTGCCTCTGGGAACCTTACCATGAGTCCCAGACCGCACGTCTTGTAATTCTCTGTCTGGGAAATTATATATCTATCAAATCTATCTATTTATCTATCAAATCTATCTATCTATCAAATGTATATTGCATCTATTGATCTATGTAATCTATGTATCTATCTATCAAATCTATCTATCTCGTGGCCGGACTGTTTTGTGACAGCCACTTGTGTTTCGGCCAAATGTCCGTCGGACAAATGGCCGTCGGCTAAAAGTCCGGCCACGATTGCACGCGCAGTGCCCCAAATTTGAAGTAGGAGGACCGACCAAGCATCTTTTTCCATCTCCCGGTTCCTAAAATCCATGCCATATACACCTCCCCCTATAGGGGGAGTAACAGGTATTAAACTGATCAGAATAGTACTACTTAACACACCACTCATATCTGGTGGCATAGTAGATTGCACACGCAGTGCCACAAATTTGAAGTAGGAAGACCGACCAAGCATCTTTTTCCATCTCCCGGTTCCTAAAATCCATGCCATATACACCTCCCCCGATAGGGGGAGTAACAGGTATTAAACTGATCAGAATAGTACTACTTAACACACCACTCATATCTGGTGGCACAATAGATTGCACGTGCAGTGCCCCAAATTTGAAGCAGGAGGACCAACCAAGCATCTTTTTCCATCTCCCGGTTCCTAAAATCCATGCCATATACACGTCCCCTGGCGCCGCAACTGCCTCTGGGAACCTTACCATGGGTCCCAGACTGCACGTCTTGTAATTCTCTGTCTGGGAAATTATATATCTATCAAATCTATCTATTTATCTATCAAATCTATCTATCAAATGTATATTGCATCTATTGATCTATGTAATCTATGTATCTATCTATCTATCTATCTATCTATCTATCTATCTATCTATCAAATCTATCTATCTCGTGGCTGGACTGTTTTGTGACAGCCACTTGTGTTTCGGCCAAATGTCCGGCCACGATTGCACGCGCAGTGCCCCAAATTTGAAGTAGGAGGACCGACCAAGCATCTTTTTCCATCCCCCGGTTCCTAAAATCCATGCCATATACACCTCCCCCGATAGGGGGAGTAACAGGTATTAAACTGATCAGAATAGTACTACTTAACACACCACTCATATCTGGTGGCATAGTAGATTGCACACGCAGTGCCACAAATTTGAAGTAGGAAGACCGACCAAGCATCTTTTTCCATCTCCCGGTTCCTAAAATTCATGCCATATACACGTCCCCTGGCGCCGCAACTGCCTCTGGGAACCTTACCATGGGTCCCAGACCGCACGTCTTGTAATTCTCTGTCTGGGAAACTATATATCTATCAAATCTATCTATTTATCTATCAAATCTATCTATCTATCACATCTATCAAATGTATATTGCATCTATTGATCTATCTATCTAATCTATGTATCTATGTATCTATCAAATCTATCTATCTCATGGTTGTGCAAATGGACTGTTTGCGGTTGTTTGCGGTGCGTTAAACGGGGAGTTTGGTCTGTCACTGTGAAGCACGCGTAACCCTTACACTACCTGATCGATTCAACATCATACCTGATGTTTTAAAGCATGTTATTCCAAACAATTTAGGAATGTTTGGTGATTTATGCCCTTTATGGCTTAAAACCAGACTCTGCATCAACTATGTAATTTTCCGTGGGAGTTTTGCCATGGATCCCCCTCCGGCATGCCACAGTCCAGGTGTTAGTCCCCTTGAAACAACTTTTCCATCACTATTGTGGCCAGAAAGAGTCCCTGTGGGTTTTAAAATTCTCCTGCCTACTGAAGTCAATAGCGGTTCGCCCGGTTCGCCCGTTCACGAACAGTTGCGGAAGTTTGAGTCCGCTGTTGGCGAACAGAAAATTTTAAGTTTGCGACATCACTACCTCCAACCTTGCATAGCCTCAACCCACCTCTTCCGTGAAAGTTCCTCATCATCCTACCCAACAAAATAAATCTTGAACTACCTTATCTCAGTGCTGCAACTATAGTCCATGTGACAACCTGTAGCATATTTTATGTATCTGCATTCTTACAACTGTACACAGTATGGTCCTCCTCCTGTATTAATCAGTTTATTCAGTCTGTTTTATGTGTCTGTATTACTTTACAATAAAACAGTGTCATTGTAACCCCCTGCTTAATGACCTAGTGCTACAGAATTTGATGGCACATTACAAATAAATCCTAATAATAATAATAATGCTATTTTAAATATAAAAAAAATGCTTGTTTTCAATTGCTAAAGGTAATTGTTACAAATCTGTAACAATGGGTTGTTATCTCAAATTGATAGAGCTGAAGAATCTTTAGCAGTAGTGATGTCGCAAGCATAAAATTTTCTGTTCACGAATGGCGAACGCAAACTTCTGCAAATGTTCGCGAACGGGTGAACCGGGCGAACCGCCTTAGACTTCAATATGCAGGCGAATTTTAAAACCCACAGGGACTCTTTCTGGCCACAATAGTGATGGAAAAGTTGTTTCAAGGGGACTAACACCTGGACTGTGGCATGCCGGAGGGGGATCCATGGCAAAACTCCCATGGAAAATTACATAGTTGATGCAGAGAATGGTTTTAATCCATAAAGGGCATTAATCAGCCAACATTCCTAAATTGTTTGGAATAACATGCTTTAAAACATCAGGTATGATGTTGTATCAATTAAGTAGTGTAAGGGTTACGCTCGCTTCACAGTGACAGACCAAACTCCCCGTTTAACGCACCACAAACAACCGCAAACAGTCCATTTGCACAACCACAAACTCCCCATTTGCACAAGGTTGGATACCAAGCTAGCCATGTCCCGTTCCTTGTCCTCACTGATGTCATTGAAGGTCTCTTCCTCCACCCAGCCACGTACAACACCAAGGGTCCCCGAAAGGTGACAACAAACCCCCTGGGACGCCTGCTGTGTTTGGTCTTCCACCTCCTCAAAGCCACCTTCCTCCTCTGACTCCTCTTCTTCAGACTCCTCTCTCTGCATTGCCTCTCTCTGTGTTATTATAAGGTGTGTTAAGTAGTACTATTCCTATCAGTTTAATCCCTGTTATGTGCCTTTTTTTTTGGTTTGGTTTTTGAAGCCACAGTGCAGCACCAGAGGCCAGAAAACGTAGGCATGTGTTTGTTTTCCAGGCAGAAAGTGCCCTAAAACATTGCGGCTTGAACCCTAGTTGGTGGCGGATAAGTCACGCAAGTCATCCGGCATTCAGAGATAAAATACAGCAGCGTGTGGACCATTTTTAGCCCAAGACAGCTCATCTCATCAGGCCTTTTTTAGACAAATGTATTGCCCACTGTCAGTCCCTTCGGGATCCATCCCTCATTCATCCTAATAAAGGTGAGGTAATCTAGACTTTTTTGACCTAGGCGACTTCTCTTCTCAGTGACAATACCTCCTGCTGCACTGAAGGTCCTTTCTGACAGGACACTTGAAACGGGGCAGGCCAGAAGTTCTATCGCAAATTGGGATAGCTCAGGCCACAGGTCAAGCCTGCACACCCAGTAGTCAAGGGGTTCATCGCTCCTCAGAGTGTCTATATCTGCAGTTAAGGCGAGGTAGTCTGCTACCTGTCGGTCGAGTCGTTCTCTGAGGGCTGTGGCGATGCGTAGGACTTAAAAAGCTCTGCATGTCCTCCATGAACAACACATCTGTAAAGCATCCTGTCCTTGCTGGCGTGGGAGGAGGAGGATTACTTTCACCTCTTCCCCTGTTAGATTCCCGTTGTGCTGTGACATCACCCTTATACGCTGTGCAAAGCATACTTTTTAATTTATTTTGGAACCGATGCATCCTTTCTGACTTGCGGTAATTCTGTAACATTTCAGGCACTTTCTGCTTATACCGGGGGTGGACACCCAGTACAGGTCATTCTCCTTCAGCCTTTTTATACGAGGGTCCCTCAACAGGCACGACAGCATGAAAGACCCCATTTGCACAAGGTTGGATGCCTAGCTACTCATGTCCCGTTCCTCGTCCTCAGTGATCTGAAGGTATGTTCTTCCCCCCAGCCACGTACAACACCACGGGTACCAGATAGATGACAACGAGCACCCTGGGATGCCTGTTGTGGTTGGTCTTCCTCCTCCTCCTCAAAGCCACATTCCTCCTCTGACTCCTCTTCCTCACAATCCTCTTCCAGCATTGCCGCAGGTCCATCAAGCGATGCTGATAAGGCTGTTTCTGGTGGTGATGGTGACCACTACTCTTCCTCTTCACGCTCATCTACGGCCTGATCCACCACTCTTTGCAGGGCACGCTCCAGGAAGAAAACAAATGGTATGATGTCGCTGATGGTGCCTTCGGTGCGACTGACTAGGTTTGTCACCTCCTCAAAAGGACGCATGAGCCTACAGTTTGCCAGTAACGTGGCAAAAAAAATCCCAGCTCCGCAGAGGCTGTCCTAGCACCCCGGTCATACAAATAGTCGTTAACGGCTTTTTCTTGTTGGAGCAGGCGGTCAAACATTAGGAGTGTTGAATTACAACGTGTTGGGCTGTCGCAAATCAATCACCTCATTGGCATGTTGTTTCGCCGCTGGATATCTGAAAAGTGCGCCATGGCCGTGTAGGAATGCCTGAAATGGCCACACACCTTCCTGGCCTGCTTCAGTACGTCCTGTAAGCCTGGGTACTTATGCACAAAGCGTTGTACGATCAGATTACACACATGTGAAATGCACAGCACATGTGTCAACTTGCCCAAATTCAATGCCGCCAACAAATTTCTTCCATTGTCACAAACCACTTTGCCGATCTCCAGTTGGTGCGGAGTCAGCCATTGATCCACCTGTGCATTCAGGGTGGACAGGAGTGCTGGTCCGGTGTGACTCTCTGCTTTCAGGCAAGTCAACCCCAAGACGGCGTGACACTGCCGTATCCGGGATGTGGAATAGTACCTGGGGAGCTGGGGGGGGTGCCGTTGATGTGGAGCAAGATGCAGCAGCAGAAGAGGACTCAGCCAAGGAGGTTATGGAAGAGGATGGAGTAGGAGGAGTAGAGGAGGTGGCAGCAGGCCTGCCTGCAAGTCATGGCGGTGTCACCAACTCCTCTGCAGAGGAGTTGGTGACACCGCTCCGACTTGCAGGCAGGCAGCCGTCAGCAGGTTTACCCAATGCGCAGTGTAGGTGATATACCTGCCCTGACCATGCTTCGCAGACCAGGTATCAGTGGTCAGATGGACCCTTTCCCCAACACTGTGTGCCAGACATGCCATTACTTCCTTTTGCACAATTGAGTACAGGTTGGGGATTGCCTTTTGTGCAAAGAAATTTCGGCCAGGTACCTTCCACTGCGGTATCCCAATAGCTACAAATTTTTGGAACGCCTCAGACTCCACCAGCTTGTATGGTAAAAGCTGGCAGGCTAAGAGTTCCGACAAGCCAGCTGTCAGATGCCGGGCAAGGGGGTTACTTTGTGACATTGGCTTCTTACGCTCAAACATGTCCTTGACAGACACCTGACTGTGGGCAGATGAGCAGGAGAGACGGAGTGGCGGATGGTTGAGAGGGGGCAAGGAGGACAGCAGTGGTTGACGTGGCTGAAGATGCTGGACCAGGAGGAGGATGGCGGCTTTGAGTTTGTGTGCTGCTTGTACTCATGTGTTGATCCCATAGGCGTTTGTGATGTGCGATCATGTGCCTTCGCAAAGCAGTTGTACCTAGGTGGGTGTTGGACTTCCCACGACTCAGTTTCTTTTGGCACAGGTTGCAAATGGCATCGCTGTTGTTAGAGGCAGACACACCAAAAAAATGCCACACTGCTGAGCTCTGCAATGACGGCATTCTGGTGGTGGCAACAGCATGCGTTGATTGGTGTGCTGACTGGCTGACCCCGGGTGCCGATGCATGCTGTCTGACTGTGCCACTAGCTCCTTGCGACGACATCCCCCTGCTTCCAACTCATCTCCTCCTCCTCTCTGTCTCCCCATCTAAACTTTCCCCCTGTTCTTCTTCTCTTCTAGTGGGCACCCACGTGACATCCATGGACGCATCGTCATCATCAACCGCTTCACTTGTATCTGACAACTCAGCAAAGGAAGCAGCAGCGGGACAACATCATCATCATCACACCGTATGTCCATGTGTGTAATGCTGCCTGACTGAGACATATCCCTGTTATCTACATCCTCTGGCAATAATGGTTGCGCATCACTCATTTCTTCCAACTGATGTGTAAATAACTCCTCTGACAGATCAAGTGAAGCAGCTGTGGTGCTAGTGTTGGTGGTGGCGGCAGGCGGGCGAGTGGTAACTTGAGAGGTGCCCGAAGCTAAGCTGGAGGAGGATGGTGCGTCAAGGTTCCGAGCGGAAGCTGTAGAAGATTGGGTGTCCTGTGTTAGCCAGTCAACTATGTCCTCAGAACTTTTCGAGTTCAGGGTACGTGGCCTCTGAACACTGGGCATTATTCTAGGGCCAAAGGGAATCACAGCACCACGACCACGACAGCCCCTGCGTGGTGGCCTGCCTCTGCCTGTCATTTTTTTTTCGATTAGTGGTACTAATGCATGCAAGCTACTGTGACAACAGATATGAGTGGCACTGTGCACTGGCAGAAGTTGGCAGAGTAGACGCTGTAGGCCTGACACACACGCTTGCAGACAACTAACTGCTATTCAATTACAGTAAAAAAAAAAAAAAATTTTAAATGTACACTACTGTTACACCAGATATGAGTTGCACTGGTGTGACACTGTGCCCTGGCAGGCCCTGAAACGCACACGTGTGAAGGAAACTGACTGCTATTATTTCACAGTCAAAAAAGTGTTGTTTTTTTTAACCCCTTAATGACCACAGCACTTTTCCATTTTCTGTCCGTTTGGGACCAAGGCTATTTTTACATTTCTGCGGTGTTTGTATTTAACTGTAATTTTCCTCTTACTCATTTACTGTACCCACACATATTATAAACCGTTTTTCTCGCCATTAAATGGACTTTCTAAAGATACCATTATTTTCATCATATCTTATAATTTACTATAAAAAAATTATAAAATATGAGGAAAAAATGGAAAAAAACACACTTTTCTAACTTTGACCCCCAAAATCTGTTACATATCTACAACCACCAAAAAACACCCATGCTAAATAGTTTCTAAATTTTGTCCTGAGTTTAGAAATACCCAATGATTACATATTCTTTGCTTTTTTTTTGCAAGTTATAGGGCCATAAATACAAATAGCACTTTGCTATTTCCAAACCACTTTTTTTCAAAATTAGCGCTAGTTACATTGGAACACTGATATCTGTCAGGAATCCCTGAATATCCATTGACATGTATATATATTTTTTTTAGAAGACATCCAAAAGTATTGATTTAGGCCCATTTTGGTATATTTCATGCCACCATTTCACCACCAAATGCGATCAAATAAAAAAAATTGTTCACTTTTTCACAGATTTTTTCACAAACTTTAGGTTTCTCACTGAAATTATTTACAAGCAGCTTGTGCAATTATGGCATAATTGGTTGTAAATTTTTCTCTGGGATCCCCTTTGTTCAGAAATAGCAGATATATATGGCTTTGGCGTTGCTTTTTGGTAATTAGAAGGCCGCTAAATGCCACTGCGCACCATACGTGTATTATGCCCAGCAGTGAAGGGGTTAATTAGGGAGCATGTAGGGAGCTTTTTGGGGTAGTTTTATCTTTAGTGTAGTGTAGTAGACAACCCAAAGTATTGATCTAGGCCCATTTTGGTATATTTCATGCCACCATTTCACCGCCAAATGCGATCAAATAAAATAAAACTTTACATTTTTCAAAATTTTAGGTTTCTCACTGAAATCATTTATAAACATTTTGTGCAATTTGGGCACAAATGGTTGTAAATGTTTCTCTGGGATCCCCTTTGTTCAGAAATAGCAGATATATATGGCTTTGGCGTTGCTTTTTGGTAATTAGAAGGCCGCTAAATGCCGCTGCGCACCACACGTGTATTATGCTCAGCAGTGCAGGGGTTAATTAGGGAGCTTGTAGGGAGCTTGTAGGGTTAATTTTAGCTTTAGTGTAGTGTAGTAGACAACCCCAAGTATTGATCTTGGCCCTTTTTGGTATATTTCATGCCACCATTTCACCGCCAAATGCGATCAAATTAAAAAAAATAGTCAACTTTTTCACAAACTTTAGGTTTCTCACTGATATTATTTACAAACAGCTTGTGCAATTATGGCACAAATGGTTGCAAATGCTTCTCTGGGATCCCCTTTGTTCAGAAATAGCAGACATATATGGCTTTGGTGTTGCTTTTTGGTAATTAGAAGGCTGCTAAAAACCACTGCGCACAACACGTGAATTATGCCAAGCAGTGAAGGGGTTAATTAGGTAGCTTGTAGGGAGCTTGCAGGGTTAATTTTAGCTTTAGTGTAGAGATCAGCTTCCCACCTCACACATCAGACCCCCTGATCCCTCCCAAAGAGCTCTCTTCCCTCCCCCACCCCACAATTGTCTCTGCCATCTTAAGTACTGGCAGAAAGTCAGCCAGTACTAAAAAAAAAGGTATCTTTTTTTTTTTTTTAAATCTTTTTTTAGCAAATTTACATATGCTGTTGTTTAGGATCCCCCCTTAGCCCCCAACCTCACCTGATCCCCCCCCAAAACAGCTCTCTAACCCTCTCCCTCTGCCTTATTGGGGGCCATCTTGGGTACTGGCAGCTGTCTGCCAGTACCCAGTTTGCAAATAAAATGTTTATTTTTATTTTTTTCCCTTTTTTCTGTAGTGTAGCTTCCCCCCCCCCCCTCAAGACCAATCTCCCACCCGCTCCCAGATCCCTTAGATTTATTTTTTATATATATATTTACCCCTCCTTTCTCCCACTTTCAAAAACAATTTTTCTGTAGTGTAGCGGCTCCCACCAGCTCTCTCCCCATGCACGCGCCCGCCCGCCTCCTCCTGTGCACGCGTGCGTGCCCCCGGCGATCCCGCCCCCGATCCCGCCCCTGATCTTGCCCCTTTCTCTCACTTAGACCTCACTTAGACCTCATCGATGGCCGCCCACACTCCTCCCACTTCAGCTCCCACCCACCAACGAATGCTGCCATCGATGTCGTGTGCAGAGAGGGCCACAGAGTGGCTCTCTCTGCACCAGAGGGGTAAAATTTGTTATTGCAGGATGCCTCAATATAGAGGCATCCTGCAATAACCGGAAAGCAGCTGGAAGAGATCAGGATCGCTTCCAGCAGCTTTCCAGACCCAGGACGTGTAGGGTACGTCCTTGGTCGTTAAGGGACTTTTTTTAGAGGACGTACCCTGCATGTCCTTGGTCGTTAAGGGGTTAAATGTACACTACTGTTACACCAGATATAAGTTGCACTGGTGTGACACTGTGCCCTGGCAGGCCCTGAAACGCACACGTGTGAAGGAAACTGACTGCTATTATTTCACAGTCAAATTTCTAGTTTTTTTTTTAATGTACACTACTGTTACACCAGATATGAGTTGCACTGGTGTGACACTGTGCCCTGGCAGGCCCTGAAACGCACACGCGCGAAGGAAACTGACTGCTATTATTTCACAGTCAAATTTTTTTTTTTTTTTAATGTACACTACTGTTACACCAGATATGAGTTGCACTGGTGTGACACTGTGCCCTGGCAGGCCCTGAAACGCACACGTGTGAAGGAAACTGACTGCTATTATTTCACAGTCAAAAAAGTGTTTTTTTTTTTTAAATGTACACTACTGTTACACCAGATATGAGTTGCACTGGTGTGACACTGTGCCCTGGCAGGCCCTGAAATGCACATGTGTGAAGGAAACTGACTGTTATTATTTCACAGTCAAAAAAGTGTTGTTTTTTTTAAATGTACACTACTGTTGTGCTGCTTGTACTCATGTGTTGATCCCATAGGCGTTTGTGATGTGCGATCATGTGCCTTCGCAAAGCAGTTGTACCTAGGTGGGTGTTGGACTTCCCACGACTCAGTTTCTTTTGGCACAGGTTGCAAATGGCATCACTGTTGTTAGAGGCAGACACACCAAAAAAATGCCACACTGCTGAGCTCTGCAATGAGGGCATTCTGGTGGTGGCAACAGCATGCGTTGATTGGCGTGCTGTCTGGCTGACCCCGGGTGCCGATGCATGCTGTCTGACTGTGCCACTAGCTCCTTGCGACGACCTCCCCCTGCTTCCAACTCATCTCCTCCTCCTCTCTGTGGGCACCCACGTGACATCCATGGACGCATCGTCATCATCAACCGCTTCACTTGTATCTGACAACTCAGCAAAAAAAGCAGCAGCGGGTACAACATCATCATCATCACACCATATGTCCATGTATGTAATGCTGCCTGACTGAGACATATCCCTGTTATCTACATCCTCTGGCAATAATGGTTGCGCATCACTCATTTCTTCCAACTGATGTGTAAATAACTCCTCTGACAGATCAAGTGAAGCAGCTGTGGTGCTAGTGTTGGTGGTGGCGGCAGGCGGGCGAGTGGTAACTTGAGAGGTGCCCGAAGCTAAGCTGGAGGAGGATGGTGCATCAAGGTTCCGAGCGGAAGCTGTAGAAGATTGGGTGTCCTGTGTTAGCCAGTCAACTATGTCCTCAGAACTTTTCGAGTTCAGGGTACGTGGCCTCTGAACACTGGGCATTATTCTAGGGCCAAAGGGAATCACAGCACCACGACAGCCCCTGCGTGGTGGCCTGCCTCTGCCTGTCATTTTTTTTTCGATTAGTGGTACTAATGCATGCAAGCTACTGTGACAACAGATATGAGTGGCACTGTGCACTGGCAGAAGTTGGCAGAGTAGACGCTGTAGGCCTGACACACACGCTTGCAGACAACTAACTGCTATTCAATTACAGTCAAAACATTTTTTTTTTTTAAATGTACACTACTGTTACACCAGATATGAGTTGCACTGGTGTGACACTGTGCCCTGGCAGGCCCTGAAACGCACACGTGTGAAGGAAACTGACTGCTATTATTTCACAGTCAAAAAAGTGTTGTTGTTTTTTAACCCCTTAATGACCACAGCACTTTTCCATTTTCTGTCCGTTTGGGACCAAGGCTATTTTTACATTTCTGCGGTGTTTGTATTTAACTGTAATTTTCCTCTTACTCATTTACTGTACCCACACATATTATAAACCGTTTTTCTCGCCATTAAATGGACTTTCTAAAGATACCATTATTTTCATCATATCTTATAATTTACTATAAAAAAAATTATAAAATATGAGGAAAAAATGGAAAAAAACACACTTTTCTAACTTTGACCCCCAAAATCTGTTACATATCTACAACCACCAAAAAACACCCATGCTAAATAGTTTCTAAATTTTGTCCTGAGTTTAGAAATACCCAATGATTACATATTCTTTGCTTTTTTTTGCAAGTTATAGGGCCATAAATACAAATAGCACTTTGCTATTTTCAAACCACTTTTTTTCAAAATTAGCGCTAGTTACATTGGAACACTGATATCTGTCAGGAATCCCTGAATATCCATTGACATGTATATATATTTTTTTTAGAAGACATCCCAAAGTATTGATTTAGGCCCATTTTGGTATATTTCATGCCACCATTTCACCACCAAATGCGATCAAATAAAAAAATTTTTTTCACTTTTTCACAAATTTTTTCACAAACTTTAGGTTTCTCACTGAAATTATTTACAAGCAGCTTGTGCAATTATGGCATAATTGGTTGTAAATTTTTCTCTGGGATCCCCTTTGTTCAGAAATAGCAGATATATATGGCTTTGGCGTTGCTTTTTGGTAATTAGAAGGCCGCTAAATGCCACTGCGCACCATACGTGTATTATGCCCAGCAGTGAAGGGGTTAATTAGGGAGCATGTAGAGAGCTTTTTGGGGTAGTTTTAGCTTTAGTGTAGTGTCGTAGACAACCCAAAGTATTGATCTAGGCCCATTTTAGTATATTTCATGCCACCATTTCACCGCCAAATGCGATCAAATAAAATAAAACTTTACATTTTTCAAAATTTTAGGTTTCTCACTGAAATCATTTACAAACATTTTGTGCAATTTGGGCACAAATGGTTGTAAATGTTTCTCTGGGATCCCCTTTGCTCAGAAATAGCAGATATATATGGCTTTGGCATTGCTTTTTGGTAATTAGAAGGCCGCTAAATGCCGCTGCGCACCACACGTGTATTATGCTCAGCAGTGCAGGGGTTAATTAGGGAGCTTGTAGGGAGCTTGTAGGGTTAATTTTAGCTTTAGTGTAGTGTAGTAGACAACCCCAAGTATTGATCTTGGCCCTTTTTGGTATATTTCATGCCACCATTTCACCGCCAAATGCGATCAAATTAAAAAAAATAGTCAACTTTTTCACAAACTTTCTTTCTCACTGATATTATTTACAAACAGCTTGTGCAATTATGGCACAAATGGTTGCAAATGCTTCTCTGGGATCCCCTTTGTTCAGAAATAGCAGACATATATGGCTTTGGTGTTGCTTTTTGGTAATTAGAAGGCTGCTAAATGCCACTGCGCACAACACGTGAATTATGCCAAGCAGTGAAGGGGTTAATTAGGTAGCTTGTAGGGAGCTTGCAGGGTTAATTTTAGCTTTAGTGTAGAGATCAGCTTTCCACCTCACACATCAGACCCCCTGATCCCTCCCAAAGAGCTCTCTTCCCTCCCCCACCCCACAATTGTCTCCGCCATCTTAAGTACTGGCAGAAAGTCTGCCAGTACTAAAAAAAAAGGTATCTTTTTTTTTTTTTTTTAATCTTTTTTTTAGCAAATTTACATATGCTGTTGTTTAGGATCCCCCCTTAGCCCCCAACCTCACCTGATCCCCCCCAAAACAGCTCTCTAACCCTCCCCCTCTGCCTTATTGGGGGCCATCTTGGGTACTGGCAGCTGTCTGCCAGTACCCAGTTTGCAAATAAAATGTTTATTTTTATTTTTTTTCCCTTTTTTCTGTAGTGTAGCTTCCCCCCCCCCCTCAAGACCAATCTCCCACCCGCTCCCAGATCCCTTAGATTTATTTTTTATATATATATTTACCCCCCCTCTTTCTCCCACTTTCAAAAACAATTTTTCTGTAGTGTAGCGGTTCCCACCCGCTCTCTCCCCATGCACGCGCCCGCCCGCCTCCTCCTGTGCACGCGCGCGTGCCCCCGGCGATCCCGCCCCTTTCTCTCACTTAGACCTCACTTAGACCTCATCGATGGCCGCCCACCCACCTCCCACTTCAGCTCCCACCCACCAACGAATGCTGCCATCGATGTCGTGTGCAGAGAGGGCCACAGAGTGGCTCTCTCTGCACCAGAGGGGTAAAATTTGTTATTGCAGGATGCCTCAATATAGAGGCATCCTGCAATAACCGGAAAGCAGCTGGAAGGGATCAGGATCGCTTCCAGCAGCTTTCCAGACCGAGGACGTGTAGGGTACGTCCTTGGTCGTTAAGGGACTTTTTTTAGAGGACGTACCCTGCACGTCCTTGGTCGTTAAGGGGTTAAATGTACACTACTGTTACACCAGATATAAGTTGCACTGGTGTGACACTGTGCCCTGGCAGGCCCTGAAACGCACACGTGTGAAGGAAACTGACTGTTATTATTTCACAGTCAAATTTCTAGTTTTTTTTTTAATGTACACTACTGTTACACCAGATATGAGTTGCACTGGTGTGACACTGTGCCCTGGCAGGCCCTGAAACGCACACGTGTGAAGGAAACTGACTGCTATTATTTCACAGTCAAAAAGGTGTTGTTTTTTTTAAATGTACACTACTGTTACACCAGATATGAGTTGCACTGGTGTGACACTGTGCCCTGGCAGGCCCTGAAACGCACATGTGTGAAGGAAACTGACTGCTATTATTTCACAGTCAAAAAAGTTTTGTTTTTTTTAAATGTACACTACTATTACACCAGATATGAGTTGCACTGGTGTGACACTGTGCCCTGGCAGGCCCTGAAACGCACACGTGTGAAGGAAACTGACTGCTATTATTTCACAGTCAAAAAAGTGTTGTTTTTTTTAAATGTACACTACTGTTACACCAGATATGAGTGGTGGCACTGGGCAAGTGGGCACAGTATACGCTGTGAGCCTGACACACACGCTGGCAGGCAGGCAACTGCAATTAGATTACACAGGAAAAAAAAAGCAGACTGATGTTCTAGCCCTAAAAAGGGCTTTTTGGGGTGCTGTCCTTACAGCAGAGATCGGATGAGTCTTTCAGGACTGTAGTGGACACTGAATACACTAGCCTAGCTATCGATTTCCCTATTAAATCAGCAGCAGCTACACTGTCCCTCCTCTCACTAAGAAAGCAGCTTCCGAATGAATCTAAAATGGATGCTGTCCAGGAGGTGGGAGGGTCTGGGAGGGAGGGGCTGCTGCTGATTGGCTGGAATGTGTCTGCTGACTGTGAGGTACAGGGTCAAAGTTTACTCAATGATGACGAATAGGGGGCGGACCGAACATCGCATATGTTCGCCCGCCGCGGCGAACGTGAACAAGCTATGTTCGCCGGGAACTATTTGCCGGCGAACTATTCGTGACATCACTATTTAGCAGTATAAATAAACATGTTTTTGAAGATGGGTTGGGTAACCAAGTTGAAATATATTTTCCTTTACCATTAGGTAAATGCACAAATTCACTTTTTATTAATCTTCATAGTTTCACCACTGGATTTTTTACATACACTGATTAACAGAATATAAGAACATGTAAGCATTTAATTATAGCAACACAGTTGAATTTTGAGGTAAGAAATTGTCTTCCTTGGCACTTCATAGTTTTTAACGTAAACACACTCACTCACATTTCCCATTTAAATATAGGTGTAAGTGGTTTGAGGTGGAGTGATATGGGTAGAGAAAGTGGAGGGGCAGTGGAGGCAAGTAAGAGGCAAAGGGGGATAGAGGGGCAGTTAAAAAGGGAGAGAGAGAAGGAAGGTGAAAGGGGAACAATGAGAAAAGGAGGCATTGTGAGTAGGTGAATGTGAGTATCCGTATTTTTCGCTCCATAAGACGTACTTTTCCCCCCCTCAAAAGTAAGGGGAAATGTGTGTGCGTCTTATGGAGCCAATGTGTGTGTTCCCTGGAGTCAAATCGCCATGTTCCCTCTAGTAAGCGGCAGCGCATTGATTTAATTGACAGCACTAAATTATTCCCGCGCACAGAACGGAGAAGACAACCTGTGCTGCACCCAACTCTGCCCACCTGGGAGGCACCTACATGCACCGAGCCCCGGGGTTGCTGAGAGAAGAGCCGGTCACAGTAAAGGCGGACATTTACTCCTTTGCAGTAACCCTGTGGCAGAAAGTGACTGGCAAGATCCCATATACTGGAGACCGTCAATCTGTGCTCTATGCAGTGGTGGCTTTTGACTTACGGCCCAGCAATTCAGTCTGTGACGTGCAGAGGATCAGTGTCGGAGTTATACTCAGACCTTTTCATCAGTATAGTAAGCCATCATCAGCTGCCCCTTGTCACTACAAGAGGTCCGATGGGAACACAAAGCATGGGTTTCAGATAGATATGATAACCTTTCATCCTGTTGGTTTTGTCTTATTCCTTATGGCTCTAGAATTACTGCTATATTTGCTGCCTACAGCTATTTATGGGGTTAAAAGTTACAGCACTAATTTGGTTTGCAAAAAAGTTTTTCACTGCACTTACTTTGACATAATAGATTGCTGCTCTATATAAATTGGGTCAAATAATTAGACATGTGTAATTCGGTTTGGTTCGATTCGGAAATTCGGAAAATTCGGCAAATTTGGAGATTCGGATCGAACCGAATTTCCGAATTAAAATAATGCCGAATTTACCGAATAAATCCGAATTACTTTGGATTTATTCGGTAAATTCGGATGGCCATGGATTACACTAGTATTGTACAGTATATTAGGTTATATCACTCTGCTATGGGTTACACCTAATATACAGTACATAATACTAGTCTAATCCCACCTAACACTTACCGAAATTCTGAATTTCCAAACCGACTCAAACCGAATCCTGCCGAATTTCTATCCGAATGAATCCGAAACAAATCCGAACCGAATTTAGTTGAATCCGAATAAATCCGAAACAAATCCGAACCGAATTGATTCAAATTTTTCTGAATTCGAATCGCTCCGAACCGAAATTGAAAAAATCAGAATCGATCCGAACCAAATTTTTTCACCATGCACATGTCTACAAATAATGCACTTATTTCTATTATTCTGTTTTTTCACTGCACTTACTTTGACATAATAGATTGCTGCTCTATATGAATTGGGTCAAATAATTCAGAATATTTTTTTTCTTGGTTTTCCTCCTAGGTGCGTCTTATGGTCAGGTACGTCTTATGGAGCGAAAAATACGGTATATATATATTTATATATACACATATATATTTGTGTTAATATGTATATATACACATAATAACACATACGTATATATGTATATATACATATATATTTACTAGCTGTTGCCCGTGGCTTCTCTTGCATAGATTTTGTGATTTGGAAAAAATAGCGGTTCCGGGGACGATTATAAACCACCCAAGGTCTGCCCCCGACAGGACCTTAGGTGTGAGCGTTTCCCGGCCATGTAGGACAAGACTTCAAAAGGTAGCCCTGTAACCCACAATAGAGGCAGAGCCCCTCCCTCCTCCTAAAGGCCCTCTCTGCCACGGAGAGACACGTGAATCCCAACTGCATCGGCTCAACAGTACCTGGTGACTCAGGACCAGGAGGCATGGGAGGAGAGGGAGGCATGGGTGGAAACGAATACGTAGGAGACAACGGAACAGGAGGCTTCCACAAGTCCTCCTTGAAAAGGGCCTCTCACTTAGTCTGATGTCAATTAGGATCAAAAAAGACACCAATTCCTCAAGATCTTCTGGTAAATCTCTGGCAGCAACTTCATCCTTAATCGCATCAGAGAGCCCATGAAAGAAGGTGGCAACAAGGGCTTCATTGTTCCATCCTACCTCTACAGCAAGCGTACGAAAGTCAATGGCATACTGAGCAACAGATCTTGTACCTTGCTGAATGGACATGAGTTGTTTAGCAGCAGAGGAGGAGCGAGCTGGAACATCAAATACCCTTCGAAAGGAGGCCACAAATTCAGGGTAATTTGAAATCACAGGTTTATTAGTCTCCCACAAGGGATTAGCCCAGGCAAGAGCTGTGTCAGAGAGTAACAAGATGAGAAATCCCACCTTAGCTCTGTCAGAGGGAAACGCCTGAGGTAACATCTCAAAGTAAATGCCCACCTGGTTCAAAAACCCTCTGCACTGATTAGGATCACCTCCATATCGCTGAGGTAGAGGTGCAGAACCGGACATGCACCTGGTAGGACTAGGTGCAGCAGCGGAAACAGGAGCAGCCATTACTTGCGGGACACTTTAGTCCAAATGTGCAGTGCGAGTCAGCAGGGTTTGCAGGGATAGTGCAAATTGATCCAAACGGTGATCCTGTTCATCCATCCTGGAAATTATGGCAGGTAAAGGTGGATTATTAGCACCATCAGGATTCATGGCCCTTGCGTAATGTCAGGGTGCCAGGAATCAGACTGAGACAAGAAGTGCAAAAATAATCACTAAGAGATGTGGAACATGAGAGAGCGGCGTTCCTGGCAGCGTCTGCGGACCTGGCGAGACAACCGGAAGTGACGCCGGTTTCAGTATAGTCTTTCCATGGAGAGCCAACGGAGTGCCGTAGCAGTGGCGAAACCTAGCCACTATGTAGATGCAAGACAAGGAGAAAATGCAGGCACTGCTGGGGATTCCTTAAAACAATAATGCTTTATTTGAACAATGATAAAAGGTGAACAGCTACATCCGCTGTAAAGATAGCTTGAATACAAAAGGTACAAACCGGCAAAAGGCAAGGCTGGGGTATGTAGACATCATCATGTCTATGAATAAGAGTCCAGTTTGGACTCGAAACTAGTCAGACAATTTTTTGTGTCTACATACCCCAGCCTTGCCTTTTGCCGGTTTGTACCTTTTGTATACAAGCTATCTTTACAGTGGATGTAGCTGTTCACCTTTTATCATTGTTCAAATAAAGCATTATTGTTTTAAGGAATCCCCAGCAGTGCCTGCATTTTCTCCTTGTCTTGCAAAAATAATCACACCTTTATTAATAGCAAAAAATAATAAAAAGTCCACAAGTCAAATAACAAGCCAGGAATCAAAACCAGAACTGGTAGTCAGAGGAGCCGAGTCATGAGCCAAAGCAAATAGTCAGACGAGCCGAGTCAGGAGCCAAAGCGAGTCGTCAGACGAGCCGGAATCAGGAACAAGGAAAACAGCAAAGTCAGGAACAAGCCAGGGATCAGGAACCAGGAGGGACATCAGACAGCCAGATAATACACAGGAGCTCTCACAAACAGGTCTGAAACAACACAAGGGCAAAGCATACTGAACAGAGGCCCTTTAAATAATAAGTGGTGACATCACAATTCTGAGACTGCATCCTGTCTCACACAGATGATGTACACCAGTCTGGCCATAAAAGGAAGTGCAGGAAATGAGCATCATCACACAGTATGCACCAGAGTCAGGAAGAGAGGTGAGTAAAATGACTGCCAGCAGCACATGGCAAACGAATCAGGGAAAAAAACCCTGACATAATATAAATACCAATTTTCGAGTCAATAACATCTTTGTTTTTTGAGATATAGGTATACTCATAAATCAGGCCCCCTCTTTTGATCCCCTTCAAGTTGATTTTCGGGAAATGGAAAAAACCTGTATTTCTTTATTTTTAAAGGAGAATCTAAATACCAATTTTCACGTCTGTAATATCTTTGGTTTTTGAGATATAGGTATCCTCATAAATCACCCCCCTTTTTGACCACCCTTAAGTAGATTTTCAGGAAATAGTAAAACATGTGTTTCTTTATATTTAAAGGAGAAAGTAAATACCAAAATTCACGTCTGTAACATCTTTGGTTTTTGAGATAAAGGTATACTCCTAACCCCTCCCCTTTCAAACCCCTTTAAGTGGATGTTTGGGAAATGGTAAAACATGTGTGTCTTTGATTTTCACGTCTGTAACATCTTTGGGTTTTGAGATATAGGTATACTCATAAATCAACCCCCCTTTTGACCCACCTAAAGTGGATTTTCGGGAAATGTTAAAACACGTATTTCTTTATTTTACAAGGAGAATCTAAATACCAATTTTCACCTCTATAACATCTTTGTTTTTTGAGATATAGGTATCCTCATAAATCAGCCCCCCCTTTTGATCCCCTTAAGTTGATTTTTTTTGGAAATGGAAAAAACACATATTTCTTTATTTTTAAAGGAGAATCTAAATACCAATTTTCAGGTCTGTAACATCTTTGTTTTTTGAGATATAGGTATCCTCATAAATAAACCCCGCTTTTGAACCCCCTAAAGTGGATTTTTGGGAAATGCTATCACACATATATTATTATTTTTCAAGTAGAATCTAAATATCAATTTTCACATCTGTAACATCTTTGGTTTTTGAGATATAGGTATCCTCATAAATCAGCTCCCCCTTTGGACACCCCTAAAGTGGATTTTGAGAAATGTTAAAACACATATATCATTATTTTTCAAGGAGAATGTAAATACCCATTTTCACGGCTGTAACATCTTTGGTTTTTGAGATATAGGTATCCTCATAAATCAGCTCCCCCTTTTGACCCCCCTAAAGTGGATTTTGGGGAAATGGTAAAAAATGTGTTTCTTTATTTTTAAAGGAGAATGTAAATACCAATTTTCAAGTCTGTAACATCTTTGGTTTTTGACATATAGGTAGCTGACCATATTGCCACTTTAAAAAGGGACACATATGAAAAATACATATGTCAAGGCTGTTTTCAGGGCTGTTTAAAGAAATGTTTTGTATAAGAACCCTGACATATGTATTTTTCATATGTGTTCCTTCTTAAAGCGGCAATATGGTCAGCCCCCCCTTTGACCCCCTTTAAATGGATGTTTGGGAAATGGTAAAACACATGGTTCTTTATTTTTAAAGGAGAATGCAAATACCAATTTTTCTGTCTGTAAGATCTTTGACAAACCATACCTTAATAAAACACATAATTATAATTTCTTATGTGAATGTAATACAATCTGCCTACACATAACTTCGAACGAAGCTGACAACCACAGGAAAAATAACTTTTATTTTTGCATAAAGCAAGTGACAAAGACCGCCCATATTTGTAGGCAGAACATATGCAAAAAGATTAAATGTTCCCCAGCCAATCACAAATGAGTTTTGTCCACTTGTTATGAATATTCATTTTACTGAGTTATATGGACATTGCATGCGCACTAGTAATGTAATAGACTCACAAGCGCACTAGTAATATATTGGACTCGAATGCGCACTCGTTCAAAACAGTCTTTTGCCTTATTTTAATATAACTATATGTTAGTTAGTCTAGAGGAAGTTTGGATACTCATCTAGAATCATATTATCATATATGATGATGATGCTCCTTCATCTGTTCCTTTCGATCACTGCTAGACTTCTGCACGCTGATATGCCACACCCCCTGACATTGACATCATCATGCTCATGTCCGCTCACTATCCAGAACTTGGATAGTGACGCGTCTCAGGAGATAGGAGGGAGGGGAGTTAATATGCGCATGCGTTGGCAAAAGAAGGCTTACGATTCGCATGCGGGGCACCATGATGTTTCTACCTAGGTAGAACATTGCAACAGGACCAGCATAGCAAGGTAAATGATGGGTTTGGCAGATTACTAAATGTTAGTTCGAAATTAGAGAAAACATAAAAAAATCATTAATAGGTTCCTATTACAAACATATACTATATTTAAAGAAGTTTTAAAAAAGAAAAAGAATATTTTTGAGTTTGCTATCCCTTTAAGTGGATTTTCGAAAAATGTTAAAACATGTATTTTTGAGAAGAACACAGGGAGAAAAAGAAAGGCGCTTGTGTGTACCAGTAGAACGATAGGCAAAATTGTAAATAACAGGGTACTCACATTTAGTAAGAGCACTCATACAGTGTACTTACTATTTTTAAAGGAGAATATAAATACCAATTTTCACGTCTGTAACAACTTTGTTTTTTGAGATATAGGTTTTCTCATAAATCACCCCCCCCCCCCCCCCCCCCGCCTTTTGACCCCCTTAAGTGGATTTTGGGAATTGGTAAAAAACGTGTTTCTTTATTTTACAAGGAGAATCTAAATACCAATGTTCACGTCTGTAACATCTTTGGTTTTTGAGATATAGTTATCCCTATAAATCAGCCCCCCCCCTTTTGCCCCCCTTTAAAGGGACAATCAAGTCAAAATTAAACTTTCATACAATAGTTAGAACATGCAATTTTAAACAACTTTCCAATGTAATTCTATTAACAAAATGTCCACAGTCTTTTTATATTTACACTTTTTGATTCACCAGCTACTATTGAGCATGTTCAAGAACTCACAGAATATACGTATATGCATTTGTGATTGGCTAATGGCTGGCACATGATACAGGGGGAGTGGAAATAGTAATAACTTTGAAACTTGTCAGAAAAAATATACTACTCATTTGAAGTCCCCCCTTAAGTGTATTTTGGGGAAACAGCAAAACATGTGTTTCTTTATTTTTCAAGGATAATATAAATACCAATTTTCAAGTCTGTAACATCTTTGGTTTTTGAGATATAGGTATCCTCATAAATCAGGCCTCCCCCCTTTTGACCCCCTAAAGTGTATTTTGGGGAAATTGATCTATTTGGTTTTTGATCTATAGGTAACCTTATTATTCAGCCCCCCCTTAAGTGGATTCTTTGGAAATGTTAAAAGATGTATTTCTTTACTTTTAAAGGAGAATCTAAATACAAATTTTTACATCTGTAACATCTTTGGTTTTTGCGATATAGTTATCCTCATAAATCAGCCCCTCCTTTGACCCCCTGTTAAGTGGATTTTGGGGAAATGGTAAAACATTTGTTTGTTTATTTTTCAAGGAGACTCTAAATACCAATTTTCACGTCTGTAAAATCTTTCGTTTTTGAGATATTGGTATCCTCATAAATAAGCCCCTCATTTGACACCCCCCCCCCTTAAGTGGATCTTCAGGAAATGTTAAAACACGTATTTCTTTATTTTCCAAGGAGAATCTAAATACCAATTTTCATGTCTGTAACATATTTGGTTTTTGAGATATAGGTATCCTCATAAATCACCCCCCTTTTGAGCCCCCCCCCCCCTTTGACCCCCCTTTGAGTTGAAAGGAAATGCTAAAACACATATTTCTTTTTTTTTCAAGGAGAATCTAAATACCAATTTTCATGTCTGTAACATATTTGGTTTTTGAGATATGGGTATTCTTATAAATCACCCCCCTTTTGAGCCCCCTTAAGTCGATTTTGGGGAAATGGTAAAACACATGTTTCTTTACTTTTCAAGGAGAATCTAAATTCCAATTTTCATGTCTATAAAATCTTTGGTTTTTGATCTATAGGTATCCTCAAAATTCACCCCCTCCCCTTTTGCCCCCCTAAAGTGGATTTTGGGGAAATGTTAAAACTCTTGTTTGTTTATTTTTCAAGGAGAATCTAAATACCAACTGTCACGTCTGTAACATCGCCAGTTTAGGAGATATAGGTATCCTCATAAATCAGCCCCCCACTTTTGACCCCCTTAAGTGGATTTTGGGGAAATGATAAAACATGTGTTTGTTTATTTTTCAAGGAGACTCTAAATACCAATTTTTACATCTGTAACATCTTTGTTTTTGATGTTACGTCTGTAACATAAAAAAAAAACCTTTTGACCCACTGTTAAGTGGATTTTGGAGAAATGGTAAAACATGTGTTTCTTTATTTTTCGAGGAGACTCTAAATACCAATTTTAACCATGTGTAACATCTTTGGTTTTTGAGATATAGGTATCATCATAAATAAGCCCCCCTTTTGACCCCCCTTAAGTGGATTTTCAGGAAATATTAAAACACGTATTTCTTTATTTTTCAAGTAGAATCTATATACCAATTTTCAAGTCTGTAAAATCTTTGTTTTTTGATATATAGGTATCCTCATAAATCAGCCCTCCCCCTATTGACCCCCCTAAAGTGGATTTTGGGGAAATGGTAAAAAACGTGTTTTTTTATTTTTGAAGGAGAATCTATATACCAATTTTCTGGTCAGTAATATTGTCGCTTTATGAGATATTGGTATCCTCATAAATCAGCCCCCCCTTTTGACCCCCTTTAAGTGGATTTTCAGGAAATGTTAAAACACGTATTTCTTTATTTTTCAAAGAGAATCTATATACCAATTTTCAAGTCTGTAAAATCTTTGGTTTTTGAGATATAGGTATCCTCATAAACCAGCCCTCCTACTTTTAAACCCCCTAAAGTGGAATTTGGGGAAATGGTAAAACTTGTGTTCCTTTATTTTTCAAGGAGAATCTAAATACCAATTTTCACATCTGTAACGTCTTTGGTTTTTGTGATGTAGTATAGTATAATCAGCCCCCCCTTTTGACACCCTGTTAAGCGAATTTTGGGGAAATGGTAAAACATGTGTTTGTTTACTTTTCAAGGAGACTCTAAACACCATTTTTCACGTCTGTAACATCTTTGTTTTTTGGGTTATAGGTATCCTCATAAATTAGCCCCCTCTCTTTTGACCACCCCTAAAGTGGATTTTTGGGAAATGGTAAAACCTGTGTTTCTTTATTTTTCAAGGAGAATCTAAATACCAATTTTCATGTTTGTAACATACTTTGTTTTTGAGATAGATGTATCCTCATAAATCAGCCCTCCACCTTTTTACCCCCCCTTAAGTGAATTTTGGGTCAAAAGGGTGTTGATGTTACAGACGTAAAAAATCAAGAAAAATCTAAATACTAATTTTCATGTATGCAACATCTTTGGTTTTAAAGATATAAAGTATCTTTGTTTTATGTGATATAGTTATCCTCATAAATCAACACCCTCCCCCCCCCTTTTGACCCCTCTTAAGTGGATTTTGGGGAAATGGTAAAACAAGTGTTTCTTTATTTTTCAAGGAGAATCTAAATACCAATTTTCACGTCTCTGTAACATTGTCGATTTTTGAGATATTGGTATCCTTTATAAATCAGCCCCCCCCCTTTGACCCCCCTTAAGTGGATTTTCAAGAAATGTTAAAACAAGTATTTCTTTATTTTTCAAAGAGACTCTAAATACCATCTGTAATATCTTTGGTTTTTGAGATATAGATATATCATATAGATATCATAAATCAGCCCTCCCCCTTTTGACCCCCCCTATAGTGGATTTTGGTGAAATGGTAAAACACATGTTTCTTTATTTTTCAAGGAGAATCTAAAAACCAATTTTCACATCTGTAACAACTTCAGTTTATGGGATATAGGTATCCTCATAAATCAGCCCCCCAGTTTTGACCCCTTAAGTGGATTTTGGGAAATGGTAAAACAAGTATTTCTTTATTTTTCAAGGAAAATCTAAATACCAATGTTCACGTCTGTAACATCTTTGGTTTTTGAGATATATGAATTTTTCTTTTTTGCGATATAGTTATCCCCATAAATCAGCCCCCCCCCCTTGCCCCCCTTTAAAGGGACAATCAAGTCAAAATTAAACTTTCATACAATAGTTAGAGCATGCAATTTTAAACAACTTTCCAATTTAATTATATTAACAAAATGTCCACAGTCTTTTTATATTTCCACTTTTTGATTCACCAGCTACTACTGAGCATGTGCAAGAACTCACAGAATATATGTATATGCATTTGTGATTGGCTAATGGCTGGCACATCATACAGGGGGAGTGGAAATAGACATAACTTTGAAACTTGTCAGAAAAAAAACCCCTTAAGTGTATTTTGGGGAAACAGTAAAACATGTGTTTCTTTATTTTTCAAGGATAATCTAAATACCAATTTTCAAGTCTGTAACACCTTTGGTTTTTGAGATATAGGTATCCTCATAAATCAGCCCTCCCCCCTTTTGACCCCCTAAAGTGTATTTTGGGGAAATAGTAAAACTTGTGTTTCTTTATTTTTCAATGAGAATCTAAATACCAATTTTCACATCTGTAACATCTTTGGTTTTTGATCTATAGGTAACCTAATTATTCAGCCCACCCTTTTGCCCCCCTTAAGTGGATTCTTTGGAAATGTTAAAACATGTATTTCTTTACTTTTAAAGGAGAATCTAAATACTAATTTTTACTTCTGTAACATCTTTGTTTTTTGCGATATAGTTATCCTCATAAATTAGCCCCTCTTTTTTACCCCCTGTTAAGTGGATTTTGGGGAAATGGTAAAACATTTGTTTGTTTATTTTTCAAGGAGACTCTAAATACCAATTTTCACGTCTGTAAAATCTTTAATTTTTGAGATATTGGTATCCTCATAAATCAGCCCCTCATTTGAACCCCCCCCCCATTTCAGGAAATGTTAAAACACATAGGCCTAGATTTGGAGTTTTGTCGGTAAAGACCCGCGTAGCTAACGCCGGCTTTTTTCTGGCCGCACCATAAAAATAACTCTGGTATTGAGAGTTCACAGAATGGCTGCGTTAGGCTCCAAAAAAGGAGCGTAGAGCATATTTAACGCAGCTTCAACTCTCGATACCAGAGTTGCTTACGCAAGCGGCCAGCCTCAAAAACGTGCTCGTGCACGATTCCCCCATAGGAAACAATGGAGCTGTTTGAGCTGAAAAAAAAACCTAACACCTGCAAAAAAGCAGCGTTCAGCTCCTAACGCAGCCCCATTGTTTGCTATGCGGAAACACTTCCTACGTCTGCACCTAACACTTTAACATGTACCCCGAGTCTAAACACCCCTAACCTTACACTTATTAACCCCTATTCTGCCGCCCCCGCTATCGCTGACCCCTGCATATTATTATTAACCCCTAATCTGCCGCTCCGTAAACCGCCGCTACTTACATTATCCCTATGTACCCCTAATCTGCTGCCCCTAACACCGCCGACCCCTATATTATATTTATTAACCCCTAATCTGCCAATCAGATTGAGCTTGCATTCTATTGGCTGATCGGAACAGCCAATAGAATGCGAGCTCAATCTGATTGGCTGATTGGATCAGCCAATCGGATTGAACTTGATTCTAATTGGCTGATTCCATCAGCCAATCAGAATATTCCTACCTTAATTCCGATTGGCTGATAGAATCCTATCAGCCAATCGGAATTCGAGGGATGCCATCTTGGATGACGTCCCTTAAAGGAACCGTCATTCGGCTAGTAGGCATCGGGAGAAGAGGATGTTCCGCGTCGGATGGAAGATGATGGCTCCCAAAGAAAGAAGATTGAAGATGCCGTTGATAGAAGACTTCATCCGGATCATGGACCTCTTCAGCTCCTGCTTGGATGAACACTTAATCCGGATGATGGACCTCTTCAGCCCCCCGCTTGGGCTTGGATCAGGACATCGGAGGTGCTCTTCAGGACGGATCGGTGAACCTGGTATGGTGAAGATAAGGTAGGAAGATCTTCAGGGGCTTAGTGTTAGGTTTATTTAAGGGGGGTTTGGGTTAGATTAGGGGTATGTGGGTGGTGGGTTGTAATGTTGGGGGGGGGGTATTGTATGTTTTTTTTTTTACAGGCAAAAGAGCTGAACTTCTTGGGGCATGCCCCGCAAAGGGCCCTGTTCAGGGCTGGTAAGGTAAAAGAGCTTTGAACTTTAGTCATTTAGAATAGGGTAGGGCATTTTTTATTTTGGGGGGCTTTGTTATTTTATTAGGGGGCTTAGAGTAGGTGTAATTAGTTTAAAATTGTTGTAATATTTTTCTTATGTTTGTAAATATTTTTTTATTTTTTGTAACTTAGTTCTTTTTTATTTTTTGTACTTTAGTTAGTTTATTTCATTGTAGTTATTTGTAGGAATTGTATTTAATTTATTTATTGATAGTGTAGTGTTAGGTTTAATTGTAGGTAATTGTAGGTATTTTATTTAATTAATTTAATGATAGTATAGTGTTAGGTTTAATTGTAACTTAGGTTAGGATTTATTTTACAGGTAATTTTGTAATTATTTTAACTAGGTTGCTATTAAATAGTTCTTAACTATTTAATAGCTATTGTACCTGGTTAAAATAATTACAAAGTTGCCTGTAAAATAAATATTAATCCTAAAATAGCTATAATATAATTATAATTTATATTGTAGCTATATTAGGATTTATTTTACAGGTAAGTATTTAGCTTTAAATAGGAATAATTTATTTAATAAGAGATAATTAATTTCGTTAGATGTAAATTATATTTAACTTAGGGGGGTGTTAGTGTTAGGGTTAGACTTAGCTTTAGGGGTTAATACATTTATTAGAATAGCGGTGAGCTCCAGTCGGCAGATTAGGGGTTAATAATTTAAGTTAGGTGTCGGCGATGTTAGGGAGGGCAGATTAGGGGTTAATACTATTTATTATAGGGTTAGTGAGGCGGATTAGGGGTTAATAACTTTATTATAGTAGCGCTCAGGTCCGGTCAGCAGATTAGGGGATAATAAGTGTAGGCAGGTGGAGGCGACGTTGACGGGGGCAGATTAGGGGTTAATAAATATAATATAGGGGTCGGCGGTGTTAGGGGCAGCAGATTAGGGGTACATAAGGATAACGTAGGTGGCGGCACTTTGTGGTCGGCAGATTAGGGGTTAAATATTGTAGGTAGCTGGCTGCGACGTTGTGGGGGGCAGATTAGGGGTTAATAAATATAATATAGGGGTCGGCGGTGTTAGGGGCAGCAGATTAGGGGTACATAAGGATAACGTAGGTGGCGGCGCTTTGCGGTCGGCAGATTAGGGGTTAATAAGTGTAGGTAGGTGGAGGCGACGTTGTGGGGGGCAGGTTAGGGGTTAATAAATATAATACAGGGGTCGGCGGTGTTAGGGGCAGCAGATTAGGGGTACATAAGTATAACGTAGGTGGCGGTCGGCAGATTAGGGGTTAAAAAATTTAATCGAGTGGCGGCGATGTGGGGGGACCTCGGTTTAGGGGTACATAGGTAGTTTATGGGTGTTAGTGTACTTTAGAGCACAGTAGTTAAGAGCTTTATAAACCGGCGTTAGCCCAGAAAGCTCTTAACTACTGACTTTTTTCCTGCGGCTGGAGTTTTGTCGTTAGATGTCTAACGCTCACTTCAGACACGACTCTAAATACCGGAGTTAGAAAGATTCCATTGAAAAGATAGGATACACAATTGACGTAAGGGGATCTGCGGTATGGAAAAGTTGCGGCTGAAAAGTGAGCGTTAGACCCTATTTTGAGTGACTCCAAATACCGGAGTTAGCCTAAAACCAGCGTTAGGAGCCTCTAACGCTGGTTTTCACGGCTAACGCCAAACTCCAAATCTAGGCCATATTTCTTTATTTTTCAAGGAGAATCTAAATACCAATTTTTATGTCTGTAACATATTTGGTTTTTGAGATATAGGTGTCCTCATAAATCAGCCTCCCCCCTTTGACCCCCCTTTAAGTTGAAAGGAAATGCTAAAACACATATTTCTTTATTTTTTTCAAGGAGAATCTAAATACCAATGTTCATGTCTGTAACATATTTGGTTTTTGAGATATAGGTATTCTTATAAATCACCCCCCTTTTGACCCCCCTTAAGTGGATTTTGGGGAAAGGTAATACAGGGAGTGCAGAATTATTAGACAAATTAGTATTTTGACCACATCATCCTCTTTATGCATGTTGTCTTACTCCAAGCTGTATAGGCTCGAAAGCCTACTACCAATTAAGCATATTAGATGATGTGCATCTCTGTAATGAGAAGGGGTGTGGTCTAATGACATCAACACCCTATATCAGGTGTGCATAATTATTAGGCAACTTCCTTTCCTTTGGCAAAATGGGTCAAAAGAAGGACTTGACAGGCTCAGAAAAGTAAAAAATAGTGAGATATCTTGCAGAGGGATGCAGCACTCTTAAAATTGCAAAGCTTCTGAAGCGTGATCATCGAACAATCAAGCGTTTCATTCAAAATAGTCAACAGGGTCACAAGAAGCGTGTGGAAAAACCAAGGCGCAAAATAACTGCCCATGAACTGAGAAAAGTCAAGCGTGCAGCTGCCAAGATGCCACTTGCCACCAGTTTTGCCATATTTCAAAGCTGCAACATCACTGGAGTGCCCAAAAGCACAAGGTGTGCAATACTCAGAGACATGGCCAAGGTAAGAAAGGCTGAAAGACGACCACCACTGAACAAGACACACAAGCTGAAACGTCAAGACTGGGCCAAGAAATATCTCAAGACTGATTTTTCTAAGGTTTTATGGACTGATGAAATGAGAGTGAGTCTTGATGGGCCAGATGGATGGGCCCGTGGCTGGATTGGTAAAGGGCAGAGAGCTCCAGTCCGACTCAGACGCCAGCAAGGTGGAGGTGGAGTACTGGTTTGGGCTGGTATCATCAAAGATGAGCTTGTGGGGCCTTTTCAGGTTGAGGATGGAGTCAAGCTCAACTCCCAGTCCTACTGCCAGTTTCTGGAAGACACCTTCTTCAAGCAGTGGTACAGGAAGAAGTCTGCATCCTTCAAGAAAAACATGATTTTCATGCAGGACAATGCTCCATCACACGCGTCCAAGTACTCCACAGCGTGGCTGGAAAGAAAGGGTATAAAAGAAGAAAATCTAATGACATGGCCTCCTTGTTCACCTGATCTGAACCCCATTGAGAACCTGTGGTCCATCATCAAATGTGAGATTTACAAGGAGGGAAAACAGTACACCTCTCTGAACAGTGTCTGGGAGGCTGTGGTTGCTGCTGCACGCAATGTTGATGGTGAACAGATCAAAACACTGACAGAATCCATGGATGGCAGGCTTTTGAGTGTCCTTGCAAAGAAATGTGGCTATATTGGTCACTGATTTGTTTTTGTTTTTGAATGTCAGAAATGTATATTTGTGAATGTTGAGATGTTATATTGGTTTCACTGGTAAAAATAAATAATTGAAATGGGTATATATTTGTTTTTTGTTAAGTTGCCTAATAATTATGCACAGTAATAGTCACCTGCACACACAGATATCCCCCTAAAATAGCTATAACTAAAAACAAACTAAAAACTACTTCCAAAACTATTCAGCTTTGATATTAATGAGTTTTTTGGGTTCATTGAGAACATGGTTGTTGTTCAATAATAAAATTAATCCTCAAAAATACAACGTCCCTAATAATTCTGCACTCCCTGTACACATGTTTCTTTACTTTTCAAGTAGAATCTAAATACCAATGTGCATTTCTGTAACATATTTGGTTTTTGAAATATAGGTATCCTCATAAATCACCCCCCCCCCCTTTTGCCCCCTTAAGTGGATTTTGGGGAAATGGTAAATTTTGTTTGTTTATTTTTCAAGGAGAATCTAAATACCAATTTTCAAGTCTGTAACATCGCTGGTTTATGAGATATTGGTATCCTCATAAATCAGCCCCCCCCCTTTTGACCACCCTTAAGTGGATTCTCAGAAAATGCTAAAACACATATTTCTTTATTTTTCAAGGAGAATCTAAATACCAATTTTCATGTCTGTAACATATTTGTTTTTTGAGATATAGGTATCCTCATAAATCAGCCCCCCCTTTTGAACCCCCTAAAGTGGAAATGGTAAAACACGTGTTCCTTTATTTTTCAAGGAGAATCTAAATACCAATTTTCACGCTTGTAACATCCTTTGTTTTTTAGAAATATGTATCCTCATAAATCAGCCCTCCCCCTTTTGATCCCCCCTAAAGTGAATTTTGGGGAAATGGTAAAACACATGTTTCTTTATTTTTCAATGAGAATGTAAATACCAATTTTCACGTCTGTAACATCTTTGGTTTTTGAGATATAAGTATCTTTGCTTTTTGCGATATAGTTATCCTCATAAATAAGTGCCCCCCCCAAAATTTGACCCCCCTTAAGTGGATTTTCAAGAAATGTTAAAACATGTGTTTCTTTATTTTTCAAAGAGACTCTAAATACCAATTTTCACGTCTGTAACAACTTCAGTTTATGAGATATAGGTATACTCATAAATCAGCCCCCCACTTTTGACCCCTTAAGTGGATTTTGGGAAATGGTAAAACAAGTGTTTCTTTATTTTTCAAGGAGAATCTAAATACCAATTTTCACATCTGTAACATCTGTAACATCTTTGGTTTTTGAGATATAGGTATCCTTCTAAATTAGCCCCCCTTTTGACCCCTCTAAAGTGGATTTTGGGGAAATGGTAAAACATGTTTCTTTATTTTTCAAAGAGAATCTAAATACCATTTTTCAAGTCTGTAACATCTTTGGTTTTTGAGATATAGGTATCCTCATAAATCAGCCCTCCCTCCTTTTGACCCCCTAAAGTGGATTTTGGGGAAATGGTAAAACACGTTTCTTTATTTTTCAAGGAAAATCTAAATACAATTTTTCACGTCTGTAACATCTTTGGTTTTTGATCTATAGGTATCCTCATAATTCAGTCCCCCTTTCGACCCCCCTTAAGTGGATTCTTTGGAAATGTTAAAACACTTTTGGCTAGATTACGAGTTTTGTGTTATGAGTAAAAAAAGCAGCGTTAAGGCTCATAAGGCTGCTTTTTCACTACCGCTGCTATTACGAGTCTTGTAGGTACAGCTGTCCCGCACAAATTTTTGGTCGTATCGCAAATTAATTTACGCAATTTTCGTAAAGTCTTTTTTCAATGGGACTTCCATTGCGCCGGTATTAGTGATGTCGCGAACCTAAAAATTTCGGTTCGCGAACGGCGGACTCGAACTTCCGGTATTGTTCGCCATTGACTTCAATAGGCAGGCGAACTTTAAAACCTACAAGGACTCTTTCTGGCCACAATAGTGATGGAAAAGTTGTTTCAAAGGTACTAACACCTGGACTGTGGCAGACAGGAGGAAAGTGCAATTCTATGGCACAAGCAAACTGAGGATTCAGAATAACAATTACCAAAAATTTAAATTTTTAATTATTAAGAATACTGTGACAACAAATATGATTGGTGTAAATATTTTGAAAGTCAGCCTGGCACACAGGCTGGCAGGCAGGAGAAAAGTGCAATTCAGTGGCAGGAGCAATAGGAGGATTAAGAACAACAATCCAAATTTTTTTAATTTTTATTAGTAACAATACTGTGACAACTATTATGATTGGTGTAAATAGTTGGCAAGACGGCCTGGCACACAGGCTGGCAGGCAGGAGGTAAATACAATTCAAGGACACTAGGAGACTGAATACTGACAGTCAAAACAGTGATGATTGAGAATTTTTGCAATGCTGTTAAAAGAAATATGATTGCTGGCAATAATTGGTTAGGTGGGCCTGGCACACAGGCTGCAAGGCAGGAGGAAAGTGCAATTCAATGGCACGAGCAAACTGAGGATTCAGAACAACAATTACCAAAAAAAATTTAATTTTTAATTATTAAAAATACTGTGACGACAAATATGATTGGTGTAAATATTTTGAAAGTCGGCCTGGCACACAGGCTGGCAGGCAGGAGGAAAATGCAATTCAATGGCACTAGGAGATTTTTAAATTTTTAGATACTGTTACAAGAATTATGATTGGTGCCACTAATTGGCTAGTTGGGCCTGGAAAACACACTGGCAGGCAGGAGGAAAGTGCAATTCAATGGCACGAGCAAACTGATGAATCACAAGCGATCAATTTGGAATTTTAAAGATTAATAATACTTTTACAACAACTAGAATTGGTGGCACTAATTAGCTAGTTTGTGCACACAGGCTGGCAGGCAGGAGGAAACTGCAATTCAATGGCACTAGTAGACTGAATATTTGCACTCCAAACAATTTTGAATTTTAATTTTTTGGATACTGTTACAAGAATTATGATTGGTGCCACTAATTGGCTAGTTGGGCCTGGCACACAGGCTGGCAGATATGAGTCGTGGATGGTAGGTAGGGCAGCAATTTAACACAGTATGCTGTGTAAGTGACAAAAACACAGGCCTGATAGAAAATTAAGTTAGATTACACTAGCAAAATATTTTAAAATTTTAGATTTAATATTAAAATAATGTTAAGAAGTGCAATGCACATATGAGTGGTCGCACTGGCTGGCTGCTACGTAGGGCAGCAATTAACAACAGTATGCTGTGTAAGTCAGATAGACAGTTAGACACAGGCCTGATAGAAAATAAAAATAGATTACACTAGCATAATGATTTAAATACTTTTTTGGGGGAATTTAAAGAAAAAAGGTTAAGCACATACATATGAGTCGTGGCTGATAGCCTTGGAAGGGCAGCTATTAAAAACAGTAGGATATGTAAGTCAGATAAACACACACGCCTGATAGAAAATACTATTAGATTACACTAGAAAAAATTATTTAAATTATTTTTATGGGGGGGGAATTAAAAAAAGGTTAAACACATATGAGTTGTGGCTCATAGACTAGGGAGGGCAGCAAGTAAACACAGTAGGCTCTGTATGTCAGCAAAACACACAGGCCTGATAGGAAATTATATTAGATTACACTATCAAAAAACTTTAAACTTTTTTTTTTATAGTTAAATTAAGGTGAAGAAGATATGAGTGGTGGCTGCCTGGCACAGACCAATTAACCAAAAGACTGAAAACAAAATGAGGTATATTAATGCTGTTGAGCCTGACAGACACAGGCCTGATAGAAAATGTAATTAGATTACACTAGCAAAATAATTTTTATTTTTTTTTAAATTTAAAATAATGTTATAAACGGATATTAACACTGGTGGCTGGCACAGAGCAATGAAACAGAGTATATGCTGTGTGACACAGGCCTGATAGAAAATGAAAAAAAAATTACACTAGCAAAATAATTAAAATTTTTGGTTAGTTAAATTTAAACTAATGTTGTTAGGGAGATATCAGTGGTGGCAGTAATCACAGCATATGCTGTGAGCCTTAAACACACAGGCTGAAAGCCAGGCAAATGCTAATAAAAAAAAAACGGAAAAAAAAAACGGCACGAAATATAGCCCTAAAAAGGTCTTTTTGGGGTGCTGTCCTTGCAGCAGAGATGAGTGGAGTCCTTCTGGACTGTAGTGGACACTAAATACACTAGCCTAGCTATGTTTTTCCTATTAATGTCAGGAGCAAAAACACAACACGTCCTCTCATTAAGAAAGCAAGGTCGTTATGAGTCTAAAATGGCGGATTCCGAGTAGCTGGGAGGGTCTGTGAGGGAGTGTCTGATGTTGATTGGCTCTAATGTGTCAGACGGCTGTGACATACAGGGTCAAAGTTTCCTCAATGATGACACATAGGGGCGGATCGAACATTGCCATGTGTTCGCCCGCAGACGCGAACGCGAACAAGCTATGTTCGCTGGGAACCGTTCGCGGGCGAACAGTTCGGGACATCACTAGCCGGTATTAGAAGATTTTTTTTTAGGCCAAAAAGTGAGCGGTACAGCCTATCCCGCAAGATTCATAACGCATTCTAAAGTCAAAGCCGTAGCATAAAACTCATAACTAAAGTGCTAAAAAGTACCTGTAAAATAAATCCTAACCTAAGTTTCAATTAAACCTAACACTACACTATCATTAAATTAATTAAATAAATGAACTACAATTACCTACAATTACATTTAATTAAATAAACTAATCTATAATACAAAAAACCCCCACTAAATTACAGAAAATAAAAAAATATTACAAGAAGTTTAAACTAATTACACCTAATCTAAAATAATAAAGCCACCCAAAATAAAAAATGCCCTACCCTATTCTAAATTACAAAGTAATCAGCTCTTTTACCTGTAAAAAAAAATACAACCCCCCCAAAATTAAAACCCACCACCCACATACCACTACTCTAACCCACCCAATCCCCCCTTAAAAAAACCTAACACTAACCCCCTGAAGATCTCCCTACCTTAAGTCGCCTTCACCCAACCGAGCCGAATTCTTCATCAAATCCGGGCAATGTGGTCCTCCATCTGGGCGATGTGGTCCTCCATCCGGGCGAAGTCTTGATCCAAGCGGCAAAGAAGAGGTCCTCCATCCAGGCGATGTCTTCCTCCAAGCGGCATCTTCTATCTTCTTTCTTCCGGCTCCATCTTCAGACCGCCGATGCGGAACATCCACCTTACCCGACGGACTAACGACGAATGACGGTTCCTTTAAGGGACGTCATCCAAGATGGCGTCCCTCGAATTCCGATTGGCTGATAGGATTCTATCAGCCAATCAGAATTAAGGTAGGAAAAATCTGATTGGCTGATCCAATCATCCAATCAGATTGAGCTCGCATTCTATTGGCTGATCGGAACAGCCAATAGAATGCAAGCTCAATCTGATTGGCTGATTGGATCAGCCAATCGGATTGAACTTGAATCCTGATTGGCTGATTGCATCAGCCAATCAGATTTTTCCTACCTTAATTCCGATTAGCTGATAGAGTCCTTTCAGCCAATTGGAATTCGAGGGATGCCATCTTGGATGACGTCACTTAAAGGAATATCATTCGTCGGGTAGGCGTCGTTGGAAGAGGATGGCTCTGCGTCGGCTCGTTTGAAGAAGGCTCCGCTCCGCTCTGGATGGATGAAGATTGAAGACGCCGCATGGATGAAGACTTCTATCGGATGGAAGACCTCATCAGCGCCCCTTGGATGATGACTTCGGCCGCTGCGGATGTCCTCTTCTGTTCCATCAGTGGTCGGCTGGCTGAAGATGGCTAAAGGTAGGATGATCTTCAGGGGGTTAGTGTTAGTTTTTTTTAAGGGGGTTTGGGTGGGTTAGAATAGGGGTATGTGGGTGGTGGGTTTTAATGTTGGGGGGGTTGTATTTTTTGTACATGCAAAAGAGCTGATTACTTTGGGACAGCTCCTTTTAAGGGGTGGTAAGGTAATAGAGCTGTTAACTTTTGCAATTTAGAATAGGGTAGGGCATTTTTTTATTTTGGGGGGCTTTGTTATTTTATTAGGGGGCTTAGATTAGGTGTAATTAGCTTAAAAATCTTGTAATATTTTTTTATTTTTTGTAACATAGGCCTAGATTTGGAGTTTGGCGGTAGCCGTGAAAACCAGCGTTAGAGGCTCCTAACGCTGGTTTTAGGCTACCTCCAGTATTTGGAGTCACTCAAAATAGGGTCTAACGCTCACTTTTCAGCCGCGACTTTTCCATACCGCAGATCCCCTTACGTAAATTGCGTATCCTATCTTTTTAATGGGATTTTTCTAACTCCGGTATTTAGAGTCGTGTCTGAAGTGAGCGTTAGAACTCTAACGACAAAACTCCAGCCGCAGGAAAAAAGTCAGTAGTTAAGAGCTTTCTGGGCTAACGCCGGTTTATAAAGCTCTTAACTACTGTGCTCTAAAGTACACTAACACCCATAAACTACCTATGTACCCCTAAACCGAGGTCCCCCCACATCGCCGCAACTCGATTAAAATTTTTTAACCCCTAATCTGCCGACCGCCACCTACGTTATACTTATGTACCCCTAATCTGCTGCCCTAACATCGCCGACCCCTATATTATATTTATTAACCCCTAATCTGCCCCCCTCAACGTCGCCTCCACCTGCCTACACTTATTAACCCCTAATCTGCCGAGCGGACCGCACCGCTACTATAAAAAAGTTATTAACCCCTAATCCGCCTCACTAACCCTATAATAAATAGTATTAACCCCTAATCTGCCCTCCCTAACATCGCCGACACCTAACTTCAATTATTAACCCCTAATCTGCCGACCGGAGCTCACCGCTATTCTAATAAATGTATTAACCCCTAAAGCTAAGTCTAACCCTAAAACTAACACCCCCCTAAATTAAACATAATTTCAATCCAACGAAATTAATTAACTCTTATTAAATAAATTATTCCTATTTAAAGATAAATACTTACCTGTAAAATAAATCCTAATATAGCTACAATATAAATTATAATTACATTGTAGCTATTTTAGGATTAATATTTATTTTACAGGCAACTTTGTAATTATTTTAACCAGGTACAATAGCTATTAAATAGTTAAGAACTATTTAATAGCTACCTAGTTAAAATAATTACAAAATTACCTGTAAAATAAATCCTAACCTAAGTTACAATTAAACCTAACACTATACTATCATTAAATTAATTAAATAAAATACTTACAATTACCTACAATTAAACCTAACACTACACTATCAATAAATAAATTAAATACAATTCCTACAAATAACTAAGTTACAAAAAATAAAAAAATATTTACAAACATAAGAAAAATATGACAACAATTTTAAACTAATTACACCTACTCTAATCCCTCTAATAAAATAACAAAGACCCCCAAAATAAAAAATGCCCTACCCTATTCTAAATTACTAAACATACAATATCCCCCCCAACATTACAACCCACCACCCACATACCCCTAATCTAACCCAAACCCCCCTTAAATAAACCTAACACTAAGCCCCTGAAGATCATCCTACCTTGTCTTCACCTCACCGGGCATCACCGATCCGTCCTGGCTCCGATATCTTCATCCAACCCAAGTGGGGGCTAGACACCAACTGAAGAAGTCCAGAAGAGGGTCCAAAGTCTTCATCCTATCCGGGAAGAAGAGGCGATCTGGACCGGCAACCATCTTGATCCAAGCGGCATCTTCTATCTTCATCCGATGACGACCGGCACCATCCTGAAGACCTCCACCGCGGACACATCTTCTTCCGGCAACGTCCAACTGAAGAATGACGGTTCCTTTAAGGGACGTCATCCAAGATGGCATCCCTCGAATTCCGATTGGCTGATAGGATTCTATCAGCCAATCGGAATTAAGGTAGGAATATTCTGATTGGCTGATGGAATCAGCCAATCAGAATCAAGTTCAATCCGATTGGCTGATCCAATCAGCCAATCAGATTGAGCTTGCATTCTATTGGCTGATCGGAACAGCCAATAGAATGCGAGCTCAATCTGATTGGCTGATTGGATCAGCCAATCGTATTGAACTTGATTCTGATTGGCTGATTCCATCAGCCAATCAGAATATTCCTACCTTAATTCCGATTGGCTGATAGAATCCTATCAGCCAATCAGAATTCAAGGGACGCCATCATGGATGACGTCATTTAAAGGAACCGTCATTCGCGGTTCAGTCGTCGGCCAGGATGGATGTTCCGCGTGGATGTTCCGCGTCGGAGGTCTTCAGGATCCTGCCGCTTCGCTCCGGATGGATGACCATAGAAGATCCCGCTTGGATGAAGACTTCAATCGGATGGAAGACCTCTTCTGCCCCGCTTGGATGAAGACTTCAGCCGGATCATGGACCTCTTCAGCCCCCCGCTTGGGCTTGGATCAGTACATCGGAGGAGCTCTTCTGGACAGATCGGTGAACCCGGTGAGGTGAAGACAAAATAGGAAGATCTTCAGGGGCTTAGTGTTAGGTTTATTTAAGGGGGGTTTGGGTTAGATTAGGGGTATGAGGGTGGTGGGTTGTAATGTTGGGGGGTTTGGGTATTGTATGTTTTTTTTTACAGGCAAAAGAGCTGAACTTCTTGGGGCATGCCCCGCAAAGGGCCCTGTTCAGGGCTGGTAAGGTAAAAGAGCTTTGATCTTTAGTAATTTAGAATAGGGTAGGGCATTTTTTTATTTTGGGGGGCTTTGTTATTTTATTAGGGGGCTTAGAGTAGGTGTAATTAGTTTAAAATTGTTGTAATATTTTTCTTATGTTTGTAAATATTTTTTTATTTTTTGTAACTTAGTTCTTTTTTATTTTTTGTACTTTAGCTAGTTTATTTAATTGTATTTATTTGTAGGAATTGTATTTAATTAATTTATTGATAGTATAGTGTTAGGTTAATTGTAGGTAATTGTAGGTAGTTTATTTAATTAATTTATTGTTAGTGTAGTGTTAGGTTTAATTGTAACTTAGGTTAGGATTTATTTTACAGGTAATTTTGTAATTATTTTAACTATTTTAGCTATTAAATAGTTCTTAACTATTTAATAGCTATTGTACCTGGTTAAAATAAATACAAAGTTACCTGTAAAATAAATATTAATCCTAAAATAGCTACAATATAATTATAATTTATATTGTAGCTATATTAGGATTTATTTTACAGGTAAGTATTTAGCTTTAAATAGGAATAATTTATTTAATAAGAGTTAATTAATTTCGTTAGATTTAAATTATATTTAATTTAGGGGGGTGTTAGGGTTAGACTTAGCTTTAGGGGTTAATACATTTATTAGAATAGCGGTGAGCTCCAGTCGGCAGATTAGGGGTTAATGTTTGAAGTTAGGTGTCGGCGATGTTAGGGAGGGCAGATTAGGGGTTAATACTATTTATTATAGGGTTAGTGAGGCAGATTAGGGGTTAATAACTTTATAATAATAGCGGTGCGGTCCGGTCGGCAGATTACGGGTTAATAAGTGTAGGCAGGTGGAGGCGACGTTGTGGGGGGCAGATTAGGGGTTAATAAATATAATATAGGGGTCGGCGATGTTAGGGCAGCAGATTAGGGGTACATAGGGATAATGTAAGTAGCGGCGGTTTACGGAGCGGCAGATTAGTGGTTAATAATAATATGCAGGGGTCAGCGATAGCGGGGGCGGCAGAATAGGGGTTAATAAGTGTAAGGTTAGGGGTGTTTAGACTCGGGGTACATGTTAAAGTGTTAGGTGCAGACGTAGGAAGTGTTTCCGCATAGCAAACAATGGGGCTGCGTTAGGAGCTGAACGCGGCTTTTTTGCAGGTGTTAGGTTTTTTTTCAGCTCAAACAGCTCCATTGTTTCCTATGGGGGAATCGTGCACGAGCACGTTTTTGAGGCTGGCCGCTTGCGTAAGCAACTCTGGTATCGAGAGTTGAAGCTGCGTTAAATATGCTCTACGCTCCTTTTTTGGAGCCTAACGCAGCCTTTTTGTGGACTCTCAATACCAGAGTTATTTTTATGGTGCGGCCAGAAAAAAGCCGGCGTTAGCTACGCGGGTCGTTACCGACAAAACTCCAAATCTAGGCCTTAGTTTTTTTATTTTTTGTACTTTAGTTAGTTTATTTAATTGTATTTAATTGTAGGTATTTGTAGTTAATTAATTTAATTTATTTAATGATAGTGTAGTGTTAGGTTTAATTGTAACAGGTTAGGATTTATTTTACAGGTAATTTTGTATTTCTTTTAGTTAGGTAGTTATTAAATAGTTAATAACTATTTAATAACTATTCTACCTAGTTAAAATAAATATAAAGTTACCTGTAAAATAAATATAAATCCTAAAATAGATACAATGTAATTTTTAATTACATTGTAGCTATCTTAGGGTTTATTTTACAAGTAAGTATTTATTTTTAAATAGGAATAATTTAGTTGATAGTGTAGTGTTAGGTGTAATTGTAACTTAGGTTAGTTTTTATTTTACAGGTAAATTTGTCTTTATTTTAACTAGGTAGCTATTTAATAGTTAATAACTATTTAATAGCTATTGTACCTAGTTAAAATAAATTGAAATTTGCCTGTAAAATAAAAATAAATCCTAAAATAGCTACAATATAATTATAAGTTATATTGTAGCTATATTAAGGTTTATTTTATAGGTAAGTATTTAGTTTTAAATAGGATTAATTTAGTTAATAAGAGTAATTTTTATTTAGATTTATTAAAATAATATTTAAGTTAGGGGGGTGTTAGGGTTAGTGTTAGACTTATGTTTAGGGGTTAATTAGTTTAATATAGATGGCGGCGATATTGTGGGGGCAGGATAGGGGTTAATAAATTTATTATAGGTGGCGATGGTGTAGGGGGGGCAGATTAGGGGTTAATAAGTTTAATATAGGTGGCGGGGGGGTCCGGGAGCGGCAGTTTAGGGGTTAAACAATTTAACAATTTATTTAGTTGCGGCGGGTCCGGGATCTGCAGGATAGGGGTTAATAAATTTATTATAGGTGGCGGCGGTATAGGGGGGCAGGATAGAGGTTAATAGGTATTATGTAGGTGGCGGCGGGGTCCGGGAGCGGCGGTTTAGGGGTTAATCAGTTTATTAGAGTGGTGGTAGGCTCCGGGAGTGGCGGTTTAGGGGTTAATCAGTTTATTAGAGTGGCGGTGGGCTCCGGGAGCAGTGGTTTAGGGGTTAATCAGTTTATTAGAGTGGCGGTGGGCTCCGGGAGCGGCGGTTTAGGGGTTACCATGTTTAATATAGGTGGCGGCGGTGTAGGGGGGCAGATTAGGGGTGTTTAGACTCGGGGTACATGTTAGGGTGTTAGGTGTAGACAGCTCCCATAGGAATCAATGGGATGTCGGGCAGCAGCGAACATGAACTTTCGCTATGGTCAGACTCCCATTGATTCCTATGGGATCCGCCGCCTCCAGGGCGGCGGATTGAAAACCAGGTACGCTGGGCCGGAAAAGTGCCGAGCATACCTGGTAGTCATTTGATAACTAGCAAAAGTAGTCAGATTGTGCCGAACTTGCGTTCGAACATCTGGAGTGACGTAAGAATCGATCTGTGTCGGACTGAGTCCGGCGGATCGAAGCATACGTCACTATATTTTACTTTTGCCGGGCAGCAGGGCTTGATAACTTAGGCGAATCAGCCTCGCCACAAATACGCTGCGGAATTCCAGCGTATTTGAGGTTGACGGCTTGATAACTAGAGGCCAAAGTCTGCTTAGAGAGCTGGTGGTCATGTGAATTGCATTTGTGAAGACTTAATTTATGCCATACAAGCCACTGCTGGAGTGTGGTGTTTGAATACTGGTGCACAGGCTCTTGCAACAAATGTGTGCATTCAAATTAAAAAAAGTAATAATTATTACTTGAAGCATTTATGTTTATGGAAGTACTGTATATTAGAGATGTGCGTTTGTTTTGCTATGAATACACATTCATAAGGAAAAACGAATATTAATTTTGCTTTAAAGAAACGAATATATGAATGAATGCACCAAGAAAATGAAAGAAAACAAATACTGACAAAATTTGTCAGTATTCATTAGTTTCCTTTATTTTTTTAAGGGTTAATACTTACCTTTTGTGCACTGGAGAGCCCACTAACCTGATTCTCTTCTTGCCAGAGACCCGGCCAGCTTCCTGTTAACGGTTGGATCCCAGGACTTGCACTAAAATTAGCGCGGTCAGGGGCCCGGGAAAGAAGAGGATTGGCTTAGTGTGCTCTCCAGTGCACAAAAAGTAAGTATAAAGCTACAGGTGAACAATTTCATCTGTAGCTTTAAATATTTAATTTTGTTTTTAACCCCTTAGTGACCAGACCATTTTTCAATTTTCTTACCGTAAGGGACCAGGGCTATTTTTAAATTTCTGCAGTGTTTGTGTTTAGCTGTAATTTTTCATTTACTCCTTTACTGTACCCACACATGTTATATAACATTGTTCTCACCATTAAATAGACTTTCTAAAGATACCATCATTTTCATCATATCATTTAATTTAGTATAAAATAAAAAATTAAATATGATGAAAAAATTGAAAGAAAAACACTTTTTCAAACTTTGACTCCCAAAATCTCTTACGCATCTACAACTACCAAAAAATAACCATGCTAAATAGTTTCTAAATGTTGTCCTGACTGAGTTTGGAAATACCCAATGTTAACATGTTCTTTGCTTTTTTTGCATGTTATAGGGCAATAAGTATTGCTATTTCCAAACCATTTTTTTTTTTTTAAATTAGCGAGTTACATTGTAACACTGATATCTTTCAAGAATCCCTAAATAACCTTTCACATGTATATATTTTTTTTGGTAGACAACCCAAAGTATTGATCTAGGCCCATCTTGGTATATCTCATGCCACCATTTCCCCGCCAAATGCGATTGAATAAAAAAAAAGTTAACTTTATCACAAAATTTTAGGCTTCTTACTGAAATTATTTACAAACAGCTTGTGCAATTATGGCACATATGGTTGTACATGCTTCTCTGGGATCCCCTTTGTTCAGAAATAGCAGACATATATGGCTTTGGTATTACTTTTTGCTAATTAGAAGGCCACTAAATGCCGCTGCGCACCACACTTGTATTATCCCCAGCAGTGTAGGGGTTAATTAGGTAGCTTGTAGGGTTAATTTGAGCTTTAGTGTAGAGATCAGCCTCCCACCTAACACACCCCATCCCCTGATCCCTCCCTGACCCCTCTCAATCAGCTCTCTTCCCTCCCCAACCCCCCTATGGTCACCCCATCTTAATTACTGGCAGAAAGTCTGCTAGTATGAAAATAAAAGCTTTTTTTTTTTAATATATATATTTTTTTAAATATATTTGCTGCAGTGTAAGATCTTCTCTTACACCCCAACCTCCCTGATCCCCCCCAAAAAAGCTCTCTAACCCTCCACCCTCTACCTACTTGCCACCATCATAGGTACTGGCAGCTGTTTGGCAGTACCCAGTTTGCTGTAAATTTGGCTCATTTAAAAAGAATAAAATAAAAGACCTATTTTTTTCTGTAGTGTAGTTGCCCCCCTCAATACACTACCCCCTACCAGATTTCTTTACGTTATCGGATCCCACATAGGATCCCCCTCATTGCCCTTCCTTCCCCTCCCTCCTTCCCCCTCACTGCTGCTGTGGCTCAATATTATTTTTTTTGTATTCCTTCAGTGTGGGATAGCAGTCTGCCCACCTGACTCCCTCCTAACCATCCCATGCCACCAACAATCAGCACCATCGCTAGCCTATGTAGAGAGGGCCACAGAGTGTCCCTCTCTGCATCAGCAACTGACCGGAGGGTATTGCATGATGCCTCAATATTTAGGCATCGCTGCAATACTGTGAGAGCGGCTGGAAGTGATAGCAATAGCTTCCAGCGCTCATTTTCACTGAGGACGTACCAGGTACGTCCATTGTCATTAACTGACAATTTTTGCAGGACGTACCTGGTACGTCCTCGGTCGTTAAGGGGTTAATGAAAATGAATGTACAATGTTTAAATAAAATTCAGTATTTCTTTAGTTTTAAACTAAATGAATACAGAATAGTGCACCCAACAAATATTTGGGGGTGGAAATCTCATCAATATTATATACAAAAATTGGCTGCACAAGTCTACTGTATATTGCATAAAATGTTTTTTTTTTTTTTTAAATTGAAATGTATCCATGCACATTTTAATTTTGACCTTTATATCCATAAGTCCTCTGTCCGTCTAAAATAGTCTAGGGGGCATATGTATCAATGTGAGAGCGGACATGAAGTAGCGTATCATGTCCACCGCACATCGATAAATGCCGACCATTGCACCAGCTGTTCTTGTGAATTGGCCGCTAGCAGGGGGTGTCAATCAACCCAATCGTATTCGATCGGGTTGATTTCTGTCCACGGCCTCAGAGCAGTCGGACAAGTTATGGAGCAGCGGTCTTTAGAGCTTGATAAATATGTCCCTAGGACTAGTATAACTGACCTTATTAATAATAGTAATAGTGTTTCATGCAGCTGAAATTGTTTTTTTAAATTGTTCCAATTTTTTTCTCTTCTTTGTTTCCCCCAGCTCTTCGTTTCCCCCAGCTCTTAAAGTGACAAATTCTTTACTTCAGAATTCTTTATTTCAGACAGAACATACAATTTTAAATAATTCCAATGTGCTTATATCATTAAACTTACTTTGTTCTAATTATATATGTAGGTAGTGTGCACATATCTGGGGCTCTACCATGGAAGGAAAAAGTGCTGCCATCTAGTGCCCTTACAAATTTATAACTTTCTTGCAAAACTTGCAAGTAAATTGGAAAGGTGTTTAAAATTATAAAAGTTTGGGTTTCATGTCTTTCCCAGTTCCATTTTTCTTCCTATAGCACCCTTAGGGCTAAATTACAAGTGAGGCGCAAACTCGTGTTTTAGCGAGTGAAATTGTTATTGCATTGCAAAGTACAGTTACACTCATATTAACACTGTCTAATAAAAAATATTTTAAAAAAATATTCCACAAAAAGTTATAAGGGCTCAAAAACCTGAAATCTTGGGTGTTAGAAAAAAAAGGCAGGCTAATGGCCTTAACATTGACACACATATACATTGCTAAATAAAGATGTATTTGTGTATATATATATATACGTTGATTGGAGTAGCCATGTTAGTCCATAGATTTAGATATCAAAATAACAAGAGTATTGCATTGAGCAATGATACTTTTTTTATTGGACTAACTATACATTTATAAGTTGACAAGCTTTCGGAAGAGTTCCTTCCTTTATCAAGTCTAAAGCAATACTGACCAATTCAATGGAATTTACAGATTGTATCTTAAAACACAGAATAACTAAGAAGACAGTGCAGGGACAGGAGGAGGTGTCGTAAAAATCATGAGAGGGGCTTAGGTAACAGGCAGACAGTGTCCAGTGTAGGAGAACAGACACGGGAAATATATAGCTATACATAGAGCATATACTGACATAAAGTTATATATCAACATTGAATCAATATCTATAAAGATGTGAAATTGTATATACACGGGGAATACAAAAGTAAAAAAAAGGCAAAAGTGTGGACATGGGCTTACCTGTGTACCTATGTATAAAGAATGTGGAATATACAATGTAATTGACTAAAAGAAAGTACATTACAAAATTTTTTGATAATGTGTTAAGAATCCAGAGTCCATATTTAGTCCAGAATTAAACAGGTTGAAGTGCATTATCATTTTCATTTCAAAGGTTTTTCTTTCCATGGTGTTTTTGAAGTTGCCTCTGAGAATTTTGATTTTGAGGTTTTGGATGGAGTGGTCAGGTTGGGTGAAATGGTGACCAACAGGGGTGCAGTATTTTGTTTCACAGTGGTTTTTGATTGAGTGTCTGTGTAAGTTCATTCGAAGGTGCAGTTTTTGGCTTGTTTCTCCAATATAGCATCCCATTTCCCATGCAGTGCAATGTATCATGTATACCACATTTGCAGATATACATGAATATGCCCCTTTAATGTTATAAGATTTATTATTGTGATTTGCTGTGCTGCTTTCACAAACGTGTTGACACAGTTTGCAGAGTGCTTTATAGCAGCACTTGGTTCCATTCTGAGTGTTCTTTTTCTCAAGGGGTAGCTTCCTATGTACCAGTTTCTGCTTTAGGTTAGGTGGTTGTCTGTATGCCAGGACTGGTGGTTTTGGAAAGATTTTTTTGAGTGTGGGATCCTCTAAGAGTAGTGGCTGTAAGTCTTTTATGATTTTTCGTATCCCTTCCACAGCAGGGTTGTATTTGACTACTAGTGGGATACGTGATATGTTTTTCTTCTCCCTGTATTGTAGTAAGTGTTCACATGGAGTATTGAGGGCAGAGTTAATTCTTTTATTTATAATCCTTGTTTTGTAACCTTTTTCTCTGAATGATAAGGACAGTGTGATGAGGTGTTTGTCACGGTCCTTGGTATCTGAGCAAATTCTGTGGTATCTTGTAGCCTGACTGTAGATTATGGATTTTTTAATGTGATTGGGGTGGGAGCTGGAGCTGTGGAGGTAGCTGCATCTATCTGTTGGTTTCCTGTATACAGATGAGTGCAGTTTTCCATTTGTGATGGATATTGTTGTATCCAGGAAGCTGACACAGTCTCTAGAAAAGTTAATTTTAAGCTTGATTGATGCATGAAATAGATTAAATGATGTATGAAAATGTTCAAGGTTTTTTTCTCCTTCTGTCCATATGATGAAAATATCATCAATGTAGCGAAAGTATTTGAAGGGTTTGTGAGGGTGAGTGGCTAGGAATCTCTGCTCTAAGTCAGCCATGAAGAGGTTTGCGTACTGTAGTGCCATTTTGGTGCCCATGGCTGTTCCCATGGTTTGTAAGTAGATGGAGTGGTTGAAGATGAAATAATTGTAAGTATAAATTCTGTAAGTTTACAGACTGTAGAAGCACTATATGTCTGGTTAGGGCTGTTGGAGGAAAGAAAGTTTAAGCAGGCATCAATACCATCTTTATGTGGAATATTGCTGTACAGGGATTCCACATCCATTGTCACAAGTATAGTATCCTCTGGCAATTCTGTTATCTGGCTGATTTTGTTAAGAAAATCAGTGGTGTCTTTTATAAAGCTAGTGGTGTTAATAACTAAGGGCTTAAGAATATTCTCCACTAGACCCGATAGTTGCTCAGTCAGAGTGTCCATGCCTGTTATTATTGGTCTTCCTGGGTTCCCTGGTTTGTGGATTTTTGGGAGCATGTAGAATGTCCCTATGCTAGGGTTAGAGGGCAGTCCAGTTTATGTTGCGTGTGTTTAGGGAATGCTTTAATTAGTTTTCTAAGTTGCAAAGTGTATTCCTGGGTGGGGTCCTTTTCCAGTTTTTTGTAATAAGTTTGATCTGATAATTGTCTATTTCCCTCTGTGATGTAGTCCTGTGTATTCATGATCACCACTGCTCCTCCCTTGTCCGCAGGCTTAATGGCAATATTTTCATTACTTCTTAAGTTTTTTATAGCGTTTTTTTCTAAGTGTGAGAGGTTCTACATTATTTTTTTCTGCTGTGTGTTGAGCAGAGATGCAGTTCTCAACCGGAAGCTTTCAATATAGCTGTCCAATTTTGTGTTGCGTCCTGGTGCAGGTGTGAAGATTGTGTTCTTTTTCTTTTCATTGTAGTCCTCCCTAGTGCTGGTATTTTCTTTGTCATAGAAGAATTCTTTTAGCCACAATCTCCTGAAGAATTCTTCTAAGTCTGAGTACAGTTGGATTTTGTCTAGATTTGTACTTGGACAGAATGATAATCCTTTACACAGTACTGATATCTCTGGCCCTGACAGGTGGTAGTTTGAAAGGTTGACAATCCCTAAGTTTTCTGTGTGGTTTTCTTGGTTGGTGACAGTTTGTGTTTTAAATGAGGTGCTGTTATTGTCTGTGGATGTTTGGTCATTTGTTGTTGTAGTTGATCTGTTTGTAGTAGGAGCTGCTTTTGGTCTTTTATTATTTGCTTTTTGCTGTATAGTTGATGAATTAGGTTATTTCTCAATTTCTCACTGGTACGTCTGCAAAATTTTTCAGCATACTCACAGTTATGAGTGGTTGCAAGTGGATTCTTAATTTTCAGTCCATTTGGAATGAGATTCATTTTTTTGCAGGATGATAGGAAGTATATATCACTGTTGATCTTTGTTTCTTTTGTGATCAGTTTCATGATTTGCTTCTTATTATGGCTATATTCAGTATCTTCCATAGTCACGTTGATTGGAGTAGCCATGTTAGTCCAGAGATTTATATATCAAAATATCAAGAGTATTGCATTGAGCAATGATACTTTTTTTATTGGACTAACTATACATTTATAAGTTGACAAGCTTTCAGAAGAGTTCCTTCCTTTATCAAGTCTGAAGCAATACTGAACAATTCAATGGAATTTACAGATTGTATCTTAAAACACAGAATAACTAAGAAGACAGTGCAGGTACACAGGTAAGCCTATGTCCACACTTTTGTCTTTTTTTTAACTTTTGTATTCCCCCTGTATATACAATTTCACATCTTTATAGATATTGATTCAATGTTGATATATAACTTTATGTCAGTATATGCTCTATGTATAGCTATATATTTCCCCTGTCTATTCTCCTACACTGGACACTGTCTGCCTGTTACCTAAGCCCCCCTCATGATTTTTACAATACCTCCTCCTCTCCCTGCACTGTCTTCTTAGTTATTCTGTGTTTTAAGATACAATCTGTAAATTCCATTGAATTGGTCAGTATTGCTTCAGACTTGATAAAGGAAGGAACTCTTCTGAAAGCTTGTCAACTTATAAATGTATAGTTAGTCCAATAAAAAAAGTATCATTGCTCAATGCAATACTCTTGTTATTTTGATATCTAAATCTCTGGACTAACATGGTTACTCCAATCAACGTGACTATGGAAGATACTGAGTATAGCCATAATAAGAAGCAAATCATGAAACTGATCACAAAAGAAACACAGATCAACAGTGATATATACTTCCTATCATCCTGCAAAAAAATGAATCTCATTCCAAATGGACTGAAAATTAAGAATCCACTTGCAACCACTCATAACTGTGAGTATGCTGAAAGACTTTGCAGACGTACCAGTGAGAAACTGAGAAATAACCTAATTCATCAACTATACAGCAAAAAGCAAATAATAAAAGACCAAAAGCAGCTCCTACTACAAAAACTAGAAGAAAATAATGGGTACAATGAAGAAATTAAAAAAGAAATGCAACACTTCCACAAAGCACAACAACACCATTTTATCAAGAAGAAAAAGAGGAAACTTGCATGCCTGTCACAAAACAGAATAAAACACCAAATGCAAGAAAACAGAGCTCCAGGTGACAGATCAACTACAACTTCAACAACAAATGACCAAACTTCCACAGACAATAACAGCACCTCATTTAAAACACAAACTGTCACCAACCAAGAAAACCACACAGAAAACTCAGGGATTGTCAACCTTTCAAACTACCACCTGTCGGGCCAGAGATATCAGTACTGTGAAAAGGATTATCATTCTGTCCAAGTACAAATCTAGACAAAATCCAACTGTACTCAGACTTAGAAGAATTCTTCAGGAGATTGCAGCTAAAAGAATTCTTCTATGACAAAGAAAATACCAGCACTAGGGAGGACTACAATGAAAAGAAAAAGAACACAATCTTCACACCTGCACCAGGACGCAACACAAAATTGGACAGCTATATTGAAAGCTTCCAGTTGAGAACTGCATCTCTGCTCAACATACAGCAGAAAAAAATAATGTATAACCTCTCACACTTAGAAAAAAAAGCTATAAAAAACTTAAGAAATAATGAAAATATTACCATTAAGCCTGCGGACAAGGGAGGAGCAGTGGTGATCATGAATACACAGGACTACATCACAGAGGGAAATAGACAATTATCAGATCAAACTTATTACAAAAAACTGGAAAAGGACCCCACCCAGGAATACACTGTGCAACTTAGAAAACTAATTAAAACATTCCCTAAACACACGCAACATAAACTGGACAAACTAGTGCCCTCTAACCCTAGCATAGGGACATTCTACATGCTCCTAAAAATCCACAAACCAGGGAACCCAGGAAGACCAATAATAACAGGCATGGACACTCTGAGCAACTATCGGGCCTAGTGGAGAATTTTCTTAAGCCCTTAGTTATTAACACCACTAGCTTTATAAAAGACACCACTGATTTTCTTAACAAAATCAGCCAGATAACAGAATTGCCAGAGGATACTATACTTGTGACAATGGATGTGGAATCCCTGTACAGCAATATTCCACATAAAGATGGTATTGATGCCTGCTTAAACTTTCTTTCCTCCAACAGCCCTAACCAGACATATAGTGCTTCTACAGTCAGTAAACTTACAGAATTTATACTTACTCACAATTATTTCATCTTCAACCACTCCATCTACTTACAAACCATGGGAACAGCCATGGGCACCAAAATGGCACTACAGTACGCAAACCTCTTCATGGCTGACTTAGAGCAGAGATTCCTAGCCACTCACCCTCACAAACCCTTCAAATACTTTCGCTACATCAATGATATTTTCATCATATGGACAGAAGGAGAAAAAAACCTTGAACATTTTCATACATCATTTAATCTATTTCATGCATCAATCAAGCTTAAAATTAACTTTTCTAGAGACTGTGTCAGCTTCCTGGATACAACAATATCCATCACAAATGGAAAACTGCACTCATCTGTATACAGGAAACCAACAGATAGATGCAGCTACCTCCACAGCTCCAGCTCCCACCCAATCACATTAAAAAATCCATAATCTACAGTCAGGCTACAAGATACCACAGAATTTGCTCAGATACCAAGGACCATGACAAACACCACATCACACTGTCCCAATCATTCAGAGAAAAAGGTTACAAAACAAGGATTATAAATAAAAGAATTAACTCTGCCCTCAATACTCCACGTGAACATTTACTACAATACAGGGAGAAGAAAAACATATCACGTATCCCACTAGTAGTCAAATACAACCCTGCTGTGGAAGGGATACGAAAAATCATAAAAGACTTACAGCCACTACTCTTAGAGGATCCCACACTCAAAAAAATCTTTCCAAAACCCCCAATCCTGGCATACAGACAACCACCTAACCTAAAGCAGAAACTGGTACATAGGAAGCTACCCCTTGAGAAAAAGAACACTCAGAATGGAACCAAGTGCTGCTATAAAGCACTCTGCAAACTGTGTCAACACGTTTGTGAAAACAGCACAGCAAATCACAATAATAAATCTTATAACATTAAAGGGGCATATTCATGTATATCTGCAAATGTGGTATACATGATACATTGCACTGCATGTGAAATGGGATGCTATATTGGAGAAACAGGCCAAAAACTGCACCTTCGAATGAACTTACACAGACACTCAATCAAAAACCACTGTGAAACATAATACTGCACCCCTGTTGGTCACCATTTCACCCAACCTGACCACTCCATCCAAAACCTCAAAATCAAAATTCTCAGAGGCAACTTCAAAAACACCATGGAAAGAAAAACCTTTGAAATGAAAATGATAATGCACTTCAACCTGTTTAATTCTGGACTAAATGTGGACTCTGGATTCTTAACACATTATCAAAAATTTTTGTAATGTACTTTCATTTAGTCAATTACATTGTATATTCCACATTCTTTATACATAGGTACACAGGTAAGCCTTTGTCCACACTTTTGTTTTTTTTAACTTTTGTATTCCCCCTGTATATACAATTTCACATCTTTATAGATATTGATTCAATGTTGATATATAACTTTATGTCAGTATATGCTCTATGTATAGCTATATATTTCCCCTGTCTGTTCTCCTACACTGGACACTGTCTGCCTGTTACCTAAGCCCCCCTCATGATTTTTACGACACCTCCTCCTCTCCCTGCACTGTCTTCTTATTTTTCTGTGTTTTAAGATACAATCTGTAAATTCCATTGAATTGGTCAGTATTGCTTCAGACTTGATAAAGGAAGGAACTCTTCCGAAAGCTTGTCAACTTATAAATGTATAGTTAGTCCAATAAAAAAGTATCATTGCTCAATGCAATACTCTTGTTATTTTGATATCTATCTATCTATCTATCTATCAATCTATATATATATATATATATATATATATATATATATATATATATATGAGCTAGGAAAGGGAGGGCACTCTCAGGATTTATATACATCAAAGTTAGTTTATTGTTTATAACAACAACGTTAGAAAGTCATAAGGATAGGTCGACGTTTCGGCTTACATAGAAGCCTTAATCAAGACAGATGAACAACTCACAACGGCGACTTGCAGCCGCACACAACACCACCAGCAAAACAGACCTATCCTTATGAATTTCTAACGTTGTTGTTATAAACAATAAACTAACTTTGATGTATATAAATCCTGAGAGTGCCCTCCCTTTCCTAGCTCTTATCTACAATCCATTGAGGATTGCACCCAGGTGCTCCATTATTAGTTGAAGCTGGAGTGCTGGAACATGTGCTAATTGGATAATATATATATATATATATATATATATATATATATATATATATATAGATATATATATATATATATATATATATAGATATATATATACTGTATATAAAAATATATATTTTATTAGGGGTAAATAGATTATCGGCAGCTATCACAACAGGTATATGTGTATCACTATATAAACAGTGGATCGCTATGCAGACAGCATTGTGATCCACTGTTTCCAATGCAGAGGAAATATTATCATATGTGCTAACATTTGCACATCAGATAGCTTTGGATGTGCTAAATCCTGTGTTAAAAAAGTTTCAGCTGAATTAAGATGCTTTGGTTAAAGGGACAGTCAATACCAGAATTTTTGTTGTTTTAAAAGATAGATAATCCCTTAATTACCAATTCCCCAGTTTTGCATAACCAACACAGTTATAATAATACACTTTTTATCTCTGTAATTATCTTGTATCTAAGCCTCAGCAGACTGCCCCCTTATTTCAGTTCTTTTGACAGACTTGCATTTTAGCTAATCAGAGCTGTCTCCATGGTAAATTCACGTGCATGAGCTCAATGTTATCTATATGAAACACGTGAACTAATGCCCTCTAGTGGTGAAAAACTATCAAAATGCATTTATATTAGAGGCGGCCTTCAAGATCTAAGAAATTAGCATATGAACCTCCTAGGTTTAGCTTTCAACTAAGAATACCAAGAGAACAAAGCAAAATTGGTGATAAAAGTAAATTGGAAAGTTGTTTAAAATTACATGCCCTATTTGAAATATGAAAGTTTTTTTGGACTTGGCTGTCCCTTTAAAAACTTTAACCTTCCACTTGTAATGCCAGATTGTACATTATTCTTTGTGTGAAGTTGAGCAAAAGATAACACACCTTGTTCAATCAATTATGTGTCACTTGCAATCATATCAATGCTTTACCAAAATATGATATCGGTACTGAAAAGAGATTATAAGAATTTGAATACTGGCTTTTTATCTTTTAGAGGGAATTTAAACTTTTGCATAAAATAGATAGATTTATTGATTAATATAAAGAGGGATGATAGATAGATAGATAGATAGATATATAGATCGATAGACAGACAGACATAGACTTTACCTTGAATAAGTAGAGTAGTCCCATTGGCAAAGACCAATGAACTCACAGGAAAATATGTGCAATAGTATAACCCATAATCATTTTTTTGCACATTATATATTTTTAGATTGGTTTTGTTGCCGTTAATTTCCCGTCCATACTTGGCTTTGCTTGAAGTTGGAATTAGTTTGGGAGTCTCTGTCATTCTCCAAGTCCTCTGGTACCAGGAAACCTTTCCCAGATCATTAAATGTTTCATTGGTTACACAAGAGATAATTGCAGTATCACCAACATTAGCAAAAATAATTTCTTGAGGCTGATACAAAACCATATGAGCAACTGACACTGCAAAATAAGATATTCAGTATTATTGTTGGTTACTTTTATATTTAAGTTTTCAGGATATATGAGGCTCATTGGTGCATGGGAGTTTAACTATGGCCTAGATTACGAGTTTTGTCGGTAAGGCTGTGCGGTGCTAACAAGCATTTTATGCTCACTGCTTACCTACAGACAACGCTGGTATTACGTTTTTTTTTAAACCCGGCGTTAGCCACAGAAAAGTGAGCGAAGAGAAAAATTTTGCTCCACATCTCACCTCAATACCAGCGCTGCTTACGTTAGCGGTGAGCTGGCTAAACGTGCTTGTGCACGATTTCCCCATAGGAATCAATGGGGGAAAGCCGGCTGAAAAAAAACCTAACACCTGCAAAAAAGCAGCGTTCAGCACCTAACACCCTAACATGAACCCCAAGTCTAAACACCCCTAATCTTACACTTATTAACCCCTAATCTGCCGTCCCCAACATTGCTGACACCTACATTATATTATTAACCCCTAATCTGCCGCTCCGGACATAGCCGCCACCTACATTATACTTATGAACCCCTAATCTGCTTCCCCCAACATCCCCGAACCCTACATTATATTTATTAACCCCTAATCTACCGTCCCCCAATGTCACCGCCACCTACCTACACTTATTAACCCCTAATCTGCCACCCCCAACGTCGCCTAAACTATATTAAATGTATTAACCCCTAAATCTAATCTAACCCTAACACCCCCTAACTTAAATATAATTAAAATAAATCTAAATAAAATTACTACAATTAACTAAATTATTCCTTTTTAAGACTAAATACTTACCTATAAAAGAAACCCTAAGATAGCTATAATATAACTAATAGTTACATTGTATCTAGCTTAGGGTTTATTTTTATTTTACAGGCAAAAGGCTGCGTTAGGCTCAGAAAAGGGTGTGTTGAGCCTAATTTAGCTCCACATCAACCCTCAATACCAGCCTTGCTTACGGTAGCGGTGAGCTGGAAAAACGTGCTTGTGCACGATATCCCCATAGGAAACAATGGGGCAGTTTGGGCTGAAAAAAAAAACTAACACCTGCAAAAAAGCAGCGTTCAGCTCCTAATGCAGGCCCTTTGTTTCCTATGGGGAAACACTCTCTAAGTCTGCACCTAACACCCTAACATGAACCCTGAGTCTAAACACCCCTAACCTTACACTTATTAACCCCTAATCTGCTGCCCCACTATCGCTGACACCTGCATTATATTATTAACCCCTAATCTGCTGCTCCGGACACCGCCGTAACCTACATTATCCCTATGAACAGATAAAGAGAAAAGAACTGAACAATATCCCTAAATTTGCATCTGTGTCATATGCAAACCTAAAGGGATAAAATTGTATATTGGAAAACTCACATCCAATCAAGGTGTGTTGTCTCTTCAACGGTTATACAGGTATAGTGATGTGTATATGAAAAAATATAAATAGATCTTCCAATAACAGCTGTAAACCTTATGTATATTCAACACCAAGAGCAATTATGTTCATATAGAATAGTCCCACAATATGTATATGTGGAAAAATGATCTGTAGTTTATTATAGGAAGTTCAAATATACAAGGAAATTTTAACAAAGCACTCACTCACCCTTCTTCTTGTAATACAGGGGCTGAGTTTCCCTTTTTCAGCAGTACCAGCGCTTGAAATGCTGTAAATCACAGACATGTAGTTGTTGGGAGGTTGTTCCTCCAGTAGTGTAAACACTTTGGTGAGCGTCCGGTGAGAGGGAGTGTTTGTAGGGCTGCTGGGAGCGGTATAGTGCCAGGACAAACCGCCAAACAATAATGCAATCAAGTGCTTCCACACAGGTGGAAAAAGTCCAGCAGTGAATGGACCGAGATAGTAAAGTTTAAAAAGTACCTTTATTAGTTGTTCATTAAAAATACTGTGAAAAGTCACAGAAAATCAAAAGCAATATCATAGCCTTAAGTAAATCAGCCTAGTAGCTCAATATCGTACGCTCCAACATGTTTTGTGCTATTACAGCACTTCGTCAGGGATAGTAAGGGGTTAACTGCTCAGCCGTTAAATACACATCCGGTCCAATCAAAAGCACGCAAGTTGGTTTAAACCAATGACTGTGCCATAGTAAGGAATTGTCATGATTACCGCACTAAGTTGATAGTTCATTTGCATATTTAGAATTGGACCAGTTGTAAATAACAGGTGAGCAGAATAAAAGACATGATTGCTCGTATATATATGTTAAAATACAACAATAGATATTGAGTTAATCAACTACAATTGTACATAGATGAATTAATTCAGAGGAAACATTAGAATATGCAATTTTAACAAATGAACTTGCTGCCTTTGCCTTTTTCTTATTTCATAATAATACGCTAAGAAAGTTAATACTGGCATTGTAGATATTGTACACAAGAACAGTCTGAGTTACGAAATATAAAATAATATGCCTGCTACATATGAAATTGTATATAACCTATATCTAAATAACAAAGTAGCAAAGCTTACTTAATGTAGTTACAAAATCGCAACAAAAAAACTTTTGTATGCTGTAGAATTAAAACAATCCTATTACTCCTGTTAGCGATAGAAGCACATTCGTTAAATGGTAATCTAATTAGATTTGGCATGTTACAACTAAAGCATGTCACCCATATTTAGAGTCCTCATTCTTCTGACCACAAAGGGAACATATTCTTACAAAGCTAAAATAGTGCTTAATATAGCTATAGAACATAGTGTCTTATTTACTTATTTTGGACCAATATGGGGACTTTATTAATGGGATGAAAACTCACGTACGATATTGAGCTACTAGGCTGACTTGCTTAAGGCTGTGATATTGCTTTTGATTTTCTGTGACTTTTCACAGTATTTTTAATGAACAACTAATAAAGGTACTTTTTAAACTTTACTATCTCGGTCCATTCACTGCTGGACTTTTTCCACCTGTGTGGAAGCACTTGATTGCATTATTGTTTGGCGGTTTGTCCTGGCACTATACCTCTCCCAGCAGCCCTACAAACACTCTGCACCTAAGTCTGCACCTAACACCCTAACATGAACCCTGAGTCTAAACACCCCTAACCTTACACTTATTAACCCCTAATCTGCTGCCCCACTATCGCTGGCACCTGCATTATATTATTAACCCCTAATCTGCTGCTCCGGACACCGCCGTAACCTACATTATCCCTATGAACAGATAAAGAGAAAAGAACTGAACAATATCCCTAAATTTGCATCTGTGTCATATGCAAACCTAAAGGGATAAAATTGTATATTGGAAAACTCACATCCAATCAAGGTGTGTTGTCTCTTCAACGGTTATACAGGTATAGTGATGTGTATATGAAAAAATATAAATAGATCTTCCAATAACAGCTGTAAACCTTATGTATATTCAACACCAAGAGCAATTATGTTCATATAGAATAGTCCCACAATATGTATATGTGGAAAAATGATCTGTAGTTTATTATAGGAAGTTCAAATATACAAGGAAATTTTAACAAAGCACTCACTCACCCTTCTTCTTGTAATACAGGGGCTGAGTTTCCCTTTTTCAGCAGTACCAGCGCTTGAAATGCTGTAAATCACAGACATGTAGTTGTTGGGAGGTTGTTCCTCCAGTAGTGTAAACACTTTGGTGAGCGTCCGGTGAGAGGGAGTGTTTGTAGGGCTGCTGGGAGCGGTATAGTGCCAGGACAAACCGCCAAACAATAATGCAATCAAGTGCTTCCACACAGGTGGAAAAAGTCCAGCAGTGAATGGACCGAGATAGTAAAGTTTAAAAAGTACCTTTATTAGTTGTTCATTAAAAATACTGTGAAAAGTCACAGAAAATCAAAAGCAATATCATAGCCTTAAGTAAGTCAGCCTAGTAGCTCAATATTGTACGCTCCAACATGTTTTGTGCTATTACAGCACTTCGTCAGGGATAGTAAGGGGTTAACTGCTCAGCCGTTAAATACACATCCGGTCCAATCAAAAGCACGCAAGTTGGTTTAAACCAATGACTGTGCCATAGTAAGGAATCGTCATGATTACAGCACTAAGTTGATAGTTCATTTGCATATTTAGAATTGGACCAGTTGTAAATAACAGGTGAGCAGAATAAAAGACATGATTGCTCGTATATATATGTTAAAATACAACAATAGATATTGAGTTAATCAACTACAATTGTACATAGATGAATTAATTCAGAGGAAACATTAGAATATGCAATTTTAACAAATGAACTTGCTGCCTTTGCCTTTTTCTTATTTCATAATAATACGCTAAGAAAGTTAATACTGGCATTGTAGATATTGTGCACAAGAACAGTCTGAGTTACGAAATATAAAATAATATGCCTGCTACATATGAAATTGTATATAACCTATATCTAAATAACAAAGTAGCAAAGCTTACTTAATGTAGTTACAAAATCGCAACAAAAAAACTTTTGTATGCTGTAGAATTAAAACAATCCTATTACTCCTGTTAGCGATAGAAGCACATTCGTTAAATGGTAATCTAATTAGATTTGGCATGTTACAACTAAAGCATGTCACCCATATTTAGAGTCCTCATTCTTCTGACCACAAAGGGAACATATTCTTACAAAGCTAAAATAGTGCTTAATATAGCTATAGAACATAGTGTCTTATTTACTTATTTTGGACCAATATGGGGACTTTATTAATGGGATGAAAACTCACGTACGATATTGAGCTACTAGGCTGACTTGCTTAAGGCTGTGATATTGCTTTTGATTTTCTGTGACTTTTCACAGTATTTTTAATGAACAACTAATAAAGGTACTTTTTAAACTTTACTATCTCGGTCCATTCACTGCTGGACTTTTTCCACCTGTGTGGAAGCACTTGATTGCATTATTGTTTGGCGGTTTGTCCTGGCACTATACCTCTCCCAGCAGCCCTACAAACACTCCCTCTCACCGGACGCTCACCAAAGTGTTTACACTACTGGAGGAACAACCTCCCAACAACTACATGTCTGTGATTTATAGCATTTCAAGCGCTGGTACTGCTGAAAAAGGAAAACGTTTTCCACCTGTGTGGAAGCACTTGATTGCATTATCCCTATGAACCCTTAATCTGCTGCCCTTAACACCGCTGACCCCTATATTACATTTATTACCCCCTAATCTGACCCTCCCAATGTCGCCGCTAACTTACCTACACTTATTAACCCCTAATCTGCCGACCGGACCTCGCCGCCACTATAATAAATGTATTAACCCCTAAACCGCCGCACTCCCGCCTCGCAAACACTATAATAAATGTTATTAACCCCTAATCTGCCCTCCCTAACATCGCCGCCACCTACCTACAATTATTAACCCCTAATCTCCCGCCCGCACCGTCGCCGCTACTATAATAAAGTTATTAACCCCTAAACCTAACTCTAACCCTAACACCCCCCCTAACATAAATATAATTTAAATGAAACAAAATAATATTCCTAAAATTAACTAAATTAATCCTATTTAAAACTAAATACTTAACTATCAAATAAACCGTAATATAGCTACAATATAACTAATAGTTACATTGTAGCTATTTTAGGATTTATATTTATTTTACAGGCAACTTTGTATTTATTTTAACTAGGTACAATAGCTATTAAATAGTTAATAACTATTTCATAGCTACCTAGTTAAAATAAGTACAAAATTACCTGTAAAATAAATCCTAACCTAAGTTACAAATACACCTAACACTACACTATAATTAAATTAATTAAATAAATTACCTACAATTAGCTAAATTAAAATACAATAAAATAAACTATTCTATAATAAAAAAAAAAAAAACACTAAATTACAAAAAATAAAAAAGAATTACAAGAAGTTTAAACTAATTACACCTAATCTAAGCCCCCTAATAAAATAAAAAATCCCCCCAAAATAAAAAAATGCCCTACCCTATTCTAAACTACCAAAGTAATCAGCTCTAATACCAGGTTCCTTTAAGGGACGTCATCCAAGATGGCGCCCCTTCAATTCCGATTGGCTGATAGAATTCTATCAGCCAATCGGAATTAAGGTAGAAAAAATCTGATTGGCTGATGTAATCAGCCAATCAGATTGAAGTTCAATCCGATTGACTGATCCAATCAGCCAATCGTATTGAACTCACATTCTATTGGCTGATCGGAACAGCTGATCTTAGATGACGTCCCTTAAAGGAACCTTCATTTGTCGGGAAGTCGTCGGTTGAAGAGGATGGCTCCGCGTCGACTCCTTTGAAGATGGCTCCGCTCCGGATGGATGAAGATTGAAGATGCCGCCTGGATGAACACTTCTACCGGATGGAGGACCTCTTCTTGCCCCGCTTGGATGAAGACTTCTACCGGATGAAGGACCTCCTCTGCGCACCTTGGATGAAAAATTTGGCTTGGCTGGGTGAAGACGACTCAAGGTAGGATGATCTTCAGGGGGTTAGCGATAGTTTTTTTTAAGGGGGGTTTGGGTGGGTTAGAGTAGGGGTATGTGGGTTGTAATGTTGGGGGGGTATTGTTTTTTTATTTTCAGGTAAAAGAGCTGATTACTTTGGGGCAATGCCCTGCAAAAATCCCTTATAAGGGCTGGTAATAGAGCTGATTACTTTGGTAGTTTAGAATAGAGTAGGGCATTTTCTTACTTTGGGAGGATTTTTTATTTTATTAGGGGGCTTAGATTAGGTGTAATTAGTTTAAACTTCTTGTAATTCTTTTTTATTTTTTGTAATTTAGTGTTTATTTTTTTTTTGTATTATAGAATAGTTTATTTTATTGTTTTTTTAATTTAGCTAATTGTAGGTAATTTATTTAATTAATTTAATGATAGTGTAGTGTTAGGTGTATTTGTAACTTAGGTTAGGATTTATTTTACAGGTAATTTTGTACTTATTTTAACTAGGTAGCTATGAAATAGTTATTAACTATTTAATAGCTATTGTACCTAGTTAAAATAAATACAAAGTTGCCTGTAAAATAAATATAAATCCTAAAATAGCTACTATGTAACTATTAGTTATATTGTAGCTATATTACGGTTTATTTGATAGGTAAGTATTTAGTTTTAAATAGGATTAATTTAGTTAATTTTAGGAATATTATTTCGTTTCATTTAAATAATATTTATGTTAGGGGGGTGTTAGGGTTAGGGTTAGAGTTAGGTTTAGGGGTTAATAACTTTATTATAGTAGCGGCGACGGTGCGGGCGGGAGATTAGGGGTTAATAATTGTAGGTAGGTGGCAGCAATGTTAGGGAGGGCAGATTAGGGGTTAATAACATTTATTATAGTGTTTGCGAGGCGGAAGTGTGGCGTTTTAGGGATTAATACATTTATTATAGTGGCGGCGAAGTCCGGTCGGCAGATTAGGGGTTAATAAGTGTAGGTAAGGTGTCGGCTACGTTGGGGGGGCAGATTAGGGGTTAATAAATATAATATAGGTGTCGACAATGTTAGGGGCAGCAGATTAGGGGTTCATAGGGATAATGTAGGTAGCGGCGGTATCCGGTCGGCAGATTAGGGGTTAAAAATTTTTATTAGAGTGGCGGCGATGTGGGGGGGCCTCGGTTTAGGGGTACATAAGTAGTTTATGGGTGTTAGTGTACTTTGTAGCACAGTAGTTAAGAGCTTTATATTCCGGCATTAGCCCATAAAGCTCTTAACTCCTGGCTTTTTTTGCGGCTGGAGTCTTGTCGGTAGAGGGTCTACCACTCACTTCTTCCAAGACTCCAAATACCAGCGTTAGGCAGATCCCATTGAAAAGATAGGATACGCAATTGGCGTAAGTGGATCTGCGGTAGCCTGGAGTCACGGTAAGGAAGTGAGCGTTAGACCCTTTCCTGGCTGACTCTAAGTAACAGCGGGCGGCCAAAAGCAGCGTTAGGAGCCTTTAACCCTGCTTTTGATGGCTAACGCAGAACTCTAAATCTAGCCGTTATTTTATTTTCTGTAATTTAGTGGGGGGGGGGGTGTTCGTACTTTATATAATTGTATTTAATTGTAGTTAATTTAGGAATTTTATTTAATTATAGTGTAGTGTTAGGTGTAATTGTAACTTAGGTTAGGTTTTATTTTACAGCTAAATTTGTCTTTATTTTAACTAGGTAGCTATTAAATAGTTAATAACTATTTAGTAACTATTCTACCTAGTTAAAATAAATACAAAGTTGCCTGTAAAATGTAAATAAATCCTGAGATAGCTATAATGCAATTATTAGTTATAGTGTAGCTATCTTAGGGTTTATTTTATAGGTAAGTATTTAGTTAAATAGGAATAATTTAGTTAATTGTAGTAATTTTATTTAGATTTATTTTAATTCTATTTAAGTTAGGGGGTGTTAGGGTTAGGGTTAGACTTAGATTTAGGGGTTAATACATTTAATATAGTTGCAGTGACGTTGGGGGCGGCAGATTAGGGGTTAATAAATGTAGGTAGGTGTCGGCTATGTTAGGGATGGGAGATTAGGGGTTAATAAAATTTAACTAGTGTTTGCAATGTGGGAGTGCGTGGTTTAGGGGTTAATATAATTATTATAGTGGTGGCGATCTCTGGTTCGGCAGATTAGGGGTTAATAATGTATTATAGTGTTTGCAATGTGGGGGGGGCCTCGGTTTAGGGGTTAATAGGTAGTTTATGGGTGTTAGTGTACTTTTTAGCACTTTAGTTAAGAGTTTTATGTTACGGTGTTAGCCCATAAAACTCTTAACTACTGACTTTTAAATGTGGTACCAGTCTTGACAGGAGAGGGTCTACCGCTCACTTTTTCCAAGACTCGTAATACCGGCGCTGTATGGCCATTAGAAAATCCATTGCTCCCTTTATAGCATGTAATATTATGTCCCACCACTAGGTGCCCCTACTGAACAAAGGGAGAGCTGTACATTTTCCAAAATGGAGATTGTTGGAAAAATGCCATGTGCTTTTAGCAGGAAGTGACATCAGTCTAGGCATCCTGTATATAGCCACCCCCCCCCAGACAACTTACTTCCTAGTAAGTCTATTGGCCATTCTATCTGGTTCCTCCCTATTGGGTGTTAACAATATCCTAATCCCTCCCTTTCGGATAAAAGGCCAGGACACTGAGAACCCTGGAGACTTCCTCTTGGATCGTATAGATGCCAAGCCCTATGAGAAAAACTAAAGAACTGAGGGCCCATGGAATAATGTGTGTTTGTCTGTTTCCTGCTACCTGGTGTAAGCTGCTGAACTCAATCGAAGGTAAGTAATTTAATGTTTTTTTATTGTTTAGTATTTAGATGCTATTATTACTAGATTTAATTACTTACAATCAAATGTTAAATGTCTAATCACCAATTTATTAAAAAATTGTTATTTTTAATCTTTACTGAGTTGTCTTCAATCCGTATTGAATATAGCTGTTAATATATATATATATATATATATATATATATATATATATATATATATATATATATATATACTTATTTATATATATATATATATATATATATATATATATACTTATTTATCATATGCGATTGGCTGAAATACCTTTTTCTGTGTTACTGACTTTTACAATTGGCGTAGTCGGCAGGATTTCTCCTGATCGCTAGATATTAATACGTGAGTGGAGAGCAAAAATTCTGAAATTTTGGTGTATAATTTACATTTATTAACATCATTTACATTTATTTGAGCCTAAACCCTGAACGTTTAGCCATTTAGCAAATACAAAGTTGTGGATGTTGCGTTTGTTGGATTCAGGTGCTGACAGTGTGATACTGAATGCGAATGAAGCAATAGGCATGGGACAGTTAACCACAGACCCCCAGGTCAGGCAGGTTTTGCGGAGAGTAAGGGAGGTTAGAAACAATTTCCAATTGCTGGATTTGGTACGCCATGCTATCCAAATAGTTTTCCCATCAAGTGGAGACATTGAACCTACAAACCCCTGGCTAAAATTAAGGGACACTGTAACGCTTGTTAGGATTATGGGTTGTGTAGCAGGATTGAATAAGGACAATTGGGAGGGGCCAGATATGGAGGAATTCACAGCCAGCATGCGCTCGCAGTTTTTGAAGGCAGCGCCGCTGTTCATGAGAGCCTCATTACTATCTTTACTAGACGGGTTGGGTAATGGAGGAAAAATACACCAACTTACAGCTTTGTTAGCTGAGATTGGGGAGTTAGAACAAGAATCTAAACCCAGGAAAGGCATGTCTGTCACTAACAGAGAGGGGGAGGGTATAGATTTAAAGGGAATGGAGAAACAGGGAAAGCATAGGACCAGAGATAGGATTATAGTTTCACGTAGACAGATGTGGATGGATTTAATAAAAGCGGGTGTACCTACAGATAGCATAGATGGCATTTCAACTGCTGCTATGTTTCAGAAATGGACAGAGGTTGTTAGGAGATCTAAACAGAAAGTACAAGTATATGCTGCATACAGGGATCCAGTTGATAACTCTCAGTCCCTAGCTTTTTTTCTGGACACACCATCTGACGCCCACTCTCTAGTGACTGCCACTACTAACCTTTCCACAGCCATGCACCCAACAACCTTTCCTTCACTAACTGGACCCCCCCCCCATCCACTACAACAGATCGTATCAGCCTGTTCCCTAATGCCACACCCATTACAACACCTACGCCCCCTGAGAATGCTCAACAAGGGAAGTCCCTGTATCCAGCAGGGGATTTGCTTACTCATAAACTGACAAACTGGGATGAGGTTTCACTCCAATGACTCACCGGTGGGCCTTCAGTAGTGCACATGTCCCCACTGACTGCTAGAGACCGACGCACTCATTTACCTTTGACTGTTTGGTGGGGGGCAAGACAGCAGCCAACTAGAATTTTGGCGTTAGTAGACACCAGGGCAGAAGTGACAGTACTACATGGTAGCCCTTCAAAGTTGTCAGGATTAAGTGTGAGTATAGAGGGTTTAGGGGGACAGGTCACTAAGGCAGTACAGACAACCGTTACATTGTCAATAAACAAGGGACCACGATTTAAGGAAAGGTGTTAATTTCAGAATTACCAGATAATATCTTGGGGATAGATGTTTTGCTAGGGCAGAGTATTGAGATGCAGTGGGGGGTGTTCACTTTTGGATTCCCTCACAAGCCCTACTACCTTCGCCCAGTAAAAGACATTGTGTAGGGGAATGCAAATCGGACACCCATTGTTATTCCTCCCCCGAGTAACCCGGTAAGGCTAAAGCAAAACCGCTTGCCCGGGGGACAGAAAGAAATCAGCGAGACCATTGAAAAGCTGTTACAGTCAGGTGTAGTTCGCCCTGCGGTTAGCCCTTTTAATGCACCCGTGTTCCCTGTTAAGAAACCAGATGGTTCCTGGCGCATGACGATTAATTACAGGGGACTCAATAGAGTAGCACCACCATTGAGTGCTGCAGTCCCCGATATCATCACCATAATTGAAAATTTTGCCATACAGGCGGGGGCGTGGCATGCAGTGATCAATTTAGCGAATGCGTTCTTTTCAATCCACATTGCACCTGAGTCACAAGACCAGTTTGCTTTTACCTGGGGAGCATGCCAATACACGTTCCAAGTGGTCCCTCAAGGCTATGTGCATTCTGCTACAATTTGCCATGGATTAGTTGCCCGAGACCTAAGCAACCTCACTCTGAAGACCCCAGTTTTTCATTATATTGATGACATCATGATCATGGGATCTAAAGAAGAAGTAGAAGAGGCGCTTCCTATTCTTGTCAACCACATAACCAGTAGAGGATGGGCCATTAACAAAGAAAAAATCCAAGGCCCTACTCAGGAAGTGAAATTCCTAGGAATGGTATGGGCTGGCCCCATCCGGAAAATACCTCAGCCTGTTCTTGACACTATCCAGAATACACCTAAGACTTTGAAGGGGGCCCAGAAATTTCTTGGGGCTTTGGGGTACTGGAGAGCTTTTATACCACATCTAGGACTTTTGTTGCGCCCCATATACAATGTTACCCGGAAGAAATCAAACTTTTTATGGGGAACAGAACAAGTTACAGCCTTCTCAGCAGCTAAAGAAGCAGTATTACAGCATCAGGGGCTGGGGCCGGTTCGTGAAGGAGCTCCTTTCCATTTAGATGTAATGGTCACTGACAATGTGGCATCATGGGGCCTATGGCAGCCAAATGAAGATAAAGGGAAAAGGGCAGTGCCAATTGGGTTCTGGTCGTCTAAGCAATTGACTGGAGCTCAGCAAAGCTATACACCACTGGAAAAGAATCTTCTAGCAGCATACATGGCACTGCAGCATGTGGAAGAAATGACAGGACAAAGTCCAGTGTCTGTGAAGACTGATTTACCTATTGCCGGATGGGTGAGAGATGAAGGACTACCTATTAAGACAGCTGTAGCACAAAGTCAAACGTTACTGAAGTGGAAATGGTATCTGCAGGAGAGAGGTTGTATACAAGCCGGTGAGATAAAAGAACTGACTAAGCTTCTCACTGGTTTAGTGACATATGAGACCCTGTCCAATCCTAATGTACATGAAGTACATTTCCTGGAGCCATCTCCAATCAAGACTGCCCCTCCATTTGAAGAGCTTGGCAAAGAACAAAAGATGAATGCCTGGTTCACTGATGGTTCAGCTATTGTGACCTACAAAGGCAGACATTGGACTGCGGTAGCATACAATCCATACCAACAGATTGCAATTCAAGAAAAAGGGACAGGTGGTTCCAGCCAGTATGCTGAACTGATTGCTATAGCCATACTGATGGAACAGACTACAGATCCAGAAATTTACATCTACACTGACAGTTGGGCAGTATACAAAGCATGTACAACATGGATGCCCAATTGGAAGAACAACAGGTGGTTAATTCATGGAAAACCAGTTTGGGGAGGTGAAGACTTATGGGAGAAGATTTGGAAAACAGCCTATTCACGACTAATCCACATTGGACATGTTGACGCTCATATGAAAGACAGCATTGGAGAAGAGAACCCCAACAAGACTGCAGATGAATTAACCCGAATAAGAGCAGTGAAAAATATTGATCCAGTGGATCCAGTATTGCTTGGGATGGCAGAGTGGGCTCATGAAACATCAGGCCACAGGGGAAATACAGCAACACTAGAGTGGGCATGAGCCAGAGGGCTACCCATTACTCTCCCAATGGTTGTGCAAGCACAAATAGCCTGTGAGAAATGTAATGAGATCAAGAAGTGGCCACTCACTAAACATGACCGTGGACAGAGGAACCAAAGCTGGGCAGATCTGGCAAATGGACTACATTGGCCCATTACCAAAGGGCAGAGGAGGTTTAATGCATTGTTGTACTGCTGTGGACACATTCTCTGGGATATTGAGAGTACTACCCTGCAAACATGCAAATCAAGCCTCAACCCTTCAAATGCTTCAGACTACAGTAGCTGCCTATGGACTACCATCTGAAATCCAGACAGACAATGGAACCCATTTCACTGGACAGCTTGTGCAGCAGTGGTCACATGACTCAGGCATTAAATGGATCTTTCACATCCCCTATCACCCTCAAGCCTCGGGGTTGATTAAAAGGTGCAATGGGCTTTTAAAAGATCAAGTTCGGAAGCTATCCCCAAGTAGTAGGGGTGGGATAGGGTCATTACACAGGCAGTTATGATGCTTAATAACAGGCCAATAGGGAGGTTCTCCCCATATGAGAGACTGACTGGACAGATGGAGACACTGACCGTGAATTTGCGACTGTGGTTCCATGGAACATCTCCCCAACAAGTGGGGAAGAACAAATTCAAAATTGTCAACCAACATTTATTAGAGGTTGCAGAGGGGGGTGGAGGGGGCAAGCACACCCTTCCCATGGGAGGTACCCTACCGGAGCAAGCTGAGGTAACATTAACATTAGCTGATGATTTAAGAGATAATGAATGGTTGACCACAGGGACTGTTAGTGTAACAGAAAATATGTGGGAGATTTTTTTGACCAGGGCGTCACTACGGCAGATAACACCAGGCACTGTTCTGGGTCTGGTATCTATCTGGATACCCCAACCAATCCTTGTGACTTGGGAACAAGGCAGCACTGTGCAGTCAGGATCTAAAGTGTGGGTATTACCCCGTGCGGGTGAACAGGTCAGGCAGAAAGGAGAAGTTTTATCAGATGGGCCTGGGGATACTAAAGTTGTATTGTTAAGCAGAGGTACTCACCCTGTCTTTTATCCTTCCAACAGGTTAGTGGCAATATAGACTGGTCGGATTCATGGTCCTCCAACTCATTCTTGAACCTGCTTGCGAGATACTAAAAGGTGTCGAACAGCACTGACTGCTGGATATGTGGGGCCATCTCATTCAGTGAGGAGAGTGGATACCCTTTTATTGGAGTGCCATGGTCATTGGAGGAATTAAAGCACTATAATGCAACAGGATTTGGCTGGTACAGAGAAGTTGGGGAGCCACACTCGGAAGGAAGACTTCACATCATAAATATCCCACAGGAAGGTGCTGTTTGCATCAGCTCCCATAAAAATGGACTTAATGCCACTAGGTTGGGATATTCTAATTGCACATCTGCTTGGGTAAAAGGCTATGGTAATGACCAACATTGGGGAATGTCAGTGAATGAGTCTTCCCCTGTAATCAAAATTGTAACATTCACTCCCCATGGTGCCATTAAACGCATGAACTTTCCTTTTATAGCCACCATCATGGACACTTGTTTTAGTTGGCCCCCTGATAATAGCAATAGTATCCTTCCCCGAGGCGTATATTTTCTATGTGAATCTTGGGCCTACAGGTGGTTACCATGCCAATGGGAGGAGGAGTGCTACATTGGATCTATCATCCCAGCAATAAGGAAAAGAGATCATCCTCCAGAAAGCCTTATTAGAAATAAAAGATGGAGTGAATTCATAGGAACCCATGAAGCAAACTCAGGTGTGGTATTTCCAAGCTGGGGGGTATATTGGGCATTCAACAGAATTGAGGCACTCGTTAAATTGTTTGAAGATGCTCTGGATGCCTCAGTGGACTCAATCAATAAGCTAACCCAAGAACAGGTGCAGATTAGGGCAGTGGCATTACAGAACAGACTAGCGCTGGATTATGTTCTAGCTGCAAAAGGAGAGGTGTGCGCATTGATAGGAACTGAGTGCTGCACATACATTGTGAACAATGCTGGAGACATTTCTCATGACTTGTCCAAGATAACGGACATTAAAAAGAAGCTCCAAGAACCACCAAATATCTGTTTTTTTGGGTGGTTGGGGAATCTAGGGGCTACATTTGTTCAAGGAGTAATAATGATTGTTGTTATTTGTGTAATTTTATATGTTTTTGTAAAGTGGGTAACATGTATCGGGAAACAGATGACACATAGGGCGCCATGTACTAAGGCGTCAATTTTTTCGCACAGACCGTATCGAAATAACCCGCCGGCATTCGCACCATGCGGATGGCACTTCGTTACATGAATGTACTAAAAACCAAGCCGTAAAATTTTGCGTCTATTGTGTGTCGAAGACAATCGGATTATTGATAACTTTGAAGCTTCGTTCGGCGCGAAAGAGCAAAGTTAAGAAGCAGTCTGCGACCTGATTTGTTTAGTTCTTTACCCACGTGACGATCTAGGTGTCATAATCGCCAGACAAGCGGCAACGTCTGGCTGCTGACATGTATAAGAATGTGCATTTTCCCAGAAATCTTAGAATATTGTTTATTTACTTTTCGGTATTCACTTTGACAAGATGGCTGATGCCAATTATAACGCTAGACACAGCTTGGAATGAACCGGTGGCAAAAAAGTATAAGGCTGCCAACAGTTTTAATTGTCCGGGTATGGCTTGTGAACGCGCTGTCATTGGTTCAAGGTATTCTGCTATTTCATTGTAAAGTTGCATAATAGCTTCTCTGTCCAAACGGAATCTCTGGATAATCTCTCGATCAGAAATGCTTTCCAAACCCATACGTGGAAGGAAAACTCTAGGGACTCTAATTCTTCTACCTCTCCTTCTTTGCAAGTTGTCAACCGGTGCCTGTATAGCCCTTCTTCCTCGTAATTGAATTAATCGGAAAAGAAACATGTGTAAAAGTGTCTCCATCTTCATTCACTGATCCAAAAACCAATAATGCTACAATAGTAGTCTAGTCCTTTCACTTAAATACTTCTACCTGGCGTCAGGTTGATACCCCCTATAGTTTTCTATTGTATTCGCTACCTAAATGGTCGCGAAGCAAATCACGCGAAGTTACAGTGAAAGTTGGAGCGGGCGGATTAGTTGTAACATTCATAATTTCCGATTACAGCGAATTTACGTGCGATCGAACATGTAGTAAGTGGAAAAAGGCTTCGGAACGATGAGTTGAGTAAAATTACGATCGCTGATGAAAATAGTGGTTTTTCGAGCAGATCGCAGATTGGTACATACGAGAAGCAGATCGTGAGCGAATTTTGACGCGGAAATACAGACGGACGGTCACTTCGAAGCTTAGTACATGGCGCCCATAGGGCTAGGCCCATAAGAGAGGTTTATGATTTATAGAGATTGCATATATATATATATATATATATATATATATATATAATGGGACCAACAGGTGGTTTGTATTGCCATTAGAAAATCCATTGCTCCCTTTTTTAGCATGCAATATTATGTCCCACCACTAGGTGTCCCTACTGAACAAAGGGTGAGCTGTACATTTTCCAAAATGGAGATTGTTGGAAAAATGCCATGTGCTTTTAGCAGGAAGTGACATCAGTCTAGGCATCCTGTGTATAGCCACCCCCCCAGACAACCTACATCCTAGTAAGTCTATTGGCCATTCTATCTGGTTCCTCCCTAGTGGGTGTTAACAATATCCTAATCCCTCCCTTTCGGATAAAAGGCCAGGACACTGAGAACCCTGGAGACTTCCTCTTGGATCGTGTAGATGCCAAGCCCTATGAGAAAAACTAAAGAACTGAGGGCCAATGGAATAATGTGGCGCGGAGTCTCCCTCACATGTGTGTTTGTCTGTTTCCTGCTACCTGGTGTAAGCTGCTGAACTCAATCGAAGCTAAGTAATTTAATGTTTTTTTATAGTTTAGTATTCAGATGCTATTATTACTAGATTTAATTACTTACAATCAAATGTTAAATGTCTAATCACCAATTTATTAAAAATTGTTATTTTTAATCTTTACTGAGTTGTCTTCAATCCGCATTGAATATAGCTGTTAATATATATATATATATATATATATATATATATACTTATTTATCATATGCGATTGGCTGAAATACCTTTTTCTGTGTTACTGACTTTTACAGGCGCTATGCAAGTCCCATTGAAAAAGAGGATATGCAATTGACGTAAATGGATTTGCGGAATTTTCGAGTCTGGCTGAAAAAGTGAGCGGAGAGCCTGTCATTTCAAGACTCGTAATACCAGCGGGTTTTAAAATGCAGCGTTGGGACCTCTCAACGCTGCTTTTTAAGGCTAACGCAAGACTCGTAATCTAGGCGTATGTTTTTAAAAAATGTACTTACAAAATGGACATGCAATAACCTAAACAAAATTATGGAGGTAAAATGTGGCACTCTTGTGATATACTCTAAAATAATCTATTCTGTAGTTGGCACACATTTTTATTAAAAAATCAAAATCAAACAAAAGAATTTAGAACATGTAATTATAAAAAAAACAACTTTCAATTGTTGAATTTATCTCTAATATAGGCTAAGGCATGTGCAAGTCTTGACTCGAGTACTATAGGGATAACCTTGTTACAAACATTATTGCAAATAATGCTGCCATATAGTGCTCAAGACATGTGCATGTTCCTGAGCCTATCTAAGTATGCTGTCATAGAAAGGAGGTACGTTTAAATAGAGGAGACCAAAATAAAGAAGTATGAGCTTGATTACAATCTTTCTGATATTTTCAGTCAATAATTAGGGGTTTCATCACAATCAATAAGAAAACCATATCTAATGGTTTTCAACAGAAAATGGCCACTAAACCCTTAAGGGCACAGCTTCAGGTTTTTCTATCTGTGAGCTAGCTCTGCTTTCTAATATTATTATTACAAGTTCACAGCAATGCGAACGCAGAGACGGCATCAGAGCTTCAACGCCAGCAAAAGGGTTAAGTCGCACAGCGATGGCAGCAATCAAATATATATGTATATGCTTTTTTTCTAACACCCCACTCCCACCAACTTAAACCCCAAAATACTGCCTAGTGCAGTAAAATTATTATTACTGCCATCTTTTTTTTTTTTAATAAACTAAACCTGCCAGTATTTTGGGGGCATTTGGGGCAGATTTATAAAATTAACCATAGATCCAATCTCTAATTGATAGCGGTAACAATAACCAGCCACCAGTAATGGCTGGTTAATTATTGCACTCCCGCAAACAGGCAAATTTGCAGTATTTTCTTTGCCTTATCTAGGAGCAGGCAAAGGTAGAGGTGTTAAGGATTTTATTTAAGGCTTACAGGGATTTTCATCCCATTTCCCTCATAAGGTAAAACTTGGAAGAGAGGGACGTAGGAGAGTACGGGCTGTGCAATGTAAATCACCTTGCAGAAGTAGTGATCACAAGCCGGTCCACGGATGTCATTGAGATAGTTCCTTTAGTCTCCTCCTGTTTGGACATGAAGATGCACTCCCTCAGTATATCCACTACTGTTAGTTACAGTACGTGATGGGAAATATGCTGTACCTGCATAATTTATTCAGGGTAAGATCAGTGATGTTGGCAGCTACTGGGTAAGTACCTGCATTTCCCTTTACAGTCCTCAGGCTATAAGCAGACACACTAAGGAGTGTTCATCATAGCTACCAATATATACTTCTGTGCAGTTTGACAAATTGCCACAGATATGCATGCTCTACTTGTATTCCTGTTGGGGCAAACTTTTATGATATTTTATGTTAAGTTATGGCAAGTGTAGTGTTCTTTTAACATGCTGATGCTACCTTTCCTTATTTACTATTTCAAGTGTGTTGCCACTCTAGAGGGACAGTAAAGTCAAAATTAAACTTTTTTTTTCCAAATGCTTTATTGAGAATTGTATAAACATTACAAACAATAAAAGATCATTTTCAGATGAAACAAGTCTCGATTATTTTGTAAACGTAAAAAGTTACATTCTTCTTCTTATATGAGTTAGAAGAGACAAATTTTCATTGAAAGGTTTGTTTGTTGATGAGGGATGCGTTACAATCAAACATAAACGACATAAGATATAAGGTAGGTAGTATGGCTCTTGCAGGAAAACGTGTAAGTGTCTTTTATATAGGTGTGTGTATAGGTAGTGAGCTGACATTAAAGGGGTTGGTCGTTCACCCGTCTCCTTAGTAGCGTTTGGTGTGTTTGGAATCCCTAGTTTACCTAGTTCTTTAGGATGGTAAAGTGTGGCAGTGGCTATGCTGTGTCTCTTGTGTTGCCATATGTATGAGGTAATAGATTTTTGGAGATTGTGGATTAGTGGTTTCGGTATAGGAATTGGGAGGGTTTGGAAGAGTTATAATAATTTAGGGAGGAGAAACATTTTAACAGCATTGATTCTGCCTAGCCATGAGAGGGGCTTACTACTCCAGGATCGTAGTAGAGCATGTGTCATAGTAGATATGGCTTTGAAATTTGAGTCGAGTAATGTGTTTATATGTGGGGATATGTGGATTCCTAAATATTTGATGAAGTGTGGTTGGGTGAGAAAGTGGCCTAGTGCTTGTATTGATTTAAGTTCTTTATTATTTAGTACTATGGGTAGTAGCTCTGATTTGGTAATGTTAATCTAGAAGTTAGAGAAGGTGCCGTAGGTACCAAGCATTTGACTAAGGGGAGGGATTGATAATATAGGTTGCATGAGTGTAAGGAAGAGATAATTTGCGTATAAAGTAGTTTTGTATTCATAGTGGGCGAGATTGAAACCGTGAATAGCTGTATTATTTCTAATGTTGGAGGCCATAACCTTCATGGCAAGGACAAACAGTATGGGGGAGAGGGGGCATCCCTGTCTTGTGCCATTGGAAATATTAAATGGTTTGGATAAGGTATAATTTAGATTAACTTTTGCTTGTGGGTTGTTATAAAGAGAGAAGATTTTCCCTAAGAAAGTTTAATCAAAACCAAATCTCCTAAGTGTTGTCTGTAAGAATAACCAATCCAGCCTATCAAAGGCTTTCTCTGCATCCACTGAGATGAACGTAGAGGGGATTTTGTGGGTGTTTGCATATTCCATTAAATGTAGATTTTTTATAGTGTTGTCTTTAGTTTCTCTATTTGGGGTAAAACAGGCTTGATTAAAATGGACTATTGATGGTAAGATAATGTTGATATGGGTGGCTATTATTTTTGCGTATAGTTTAATATCTGTGTTCAGAAGAGATATCGGGTAAAAGTTTGCAGATGTAGTTGTTAGTTTGCCTGGTTTGGGGATTACAACCACTTGTGCTTCCAACATGGATTGTGGGAAGGGGTTGTTGTCGGCTACCTCATTCAAAAGTTGTGTAAGATGAGGTAAATGTAGTGAGGAAAATTATAATATTTTCCAGAAAAATCCTCAGGGCCTTTGCTTTTCCTGTTGTTTAATGATTTAATAGAAGCAAGCAATTCTTGTTGGGAAATGGGGCTGTTATGATTTTGAAGTTGGTCTGATGTCAAAGTGGGCAGTTGGGTATGATTAACATAGGCCTAGATTTGGAGTTTTGTCGGTAACGACCCGAAAAACTAACGCCGGCTTTTTTCTGGCCGCACCATAAAAATAACTCTGGTATCGAGAGTCCACATAAAGGCTGCGTTAGGCTCCAAAAAAGGAGCATAGAGCATTTTTAACGCAGCTTCAACTCTCGATACCAGAGTTGCTTACGGACGCAGCCAGCCTCAAAAACGTGCTTGTGCACGATTCTCCCATAGGAAACAATGGGGCTGTTTGAGCTGAAAAAAAAACCTAACACCTGCAAAAAAGCCGCGTTCAGCTCCTAACGCAGCCCCATTGTTTGCTATGCGGTAACCCTTCCTACGTCTGCACTTAACACTCTAACATGTACCCCGAGTCTAAACACCCCTAACCTTACACTTATTAACCCCTAATCTGCCGCCCCCGCTATCGCTGACCCCTGCATATTATTTTTAACCCCTAATCTGCCGCTCCGTAAACCGCCGCTACTTACATTATCCCTATGTACCCCTAATCTGGTTCCCTAACATCGCCGACCCCTATATTATATTTATTAACCCCTAATCTGCCCCCCACAACGTCGCATCCACCTGCCTACACTTATTAACCCCTAATCTGCCGACCGGACCTGAGCGCTACTATAATAAAGTTATTAACCCCTAATCCACCTCACTAACCCTATATTATATAGTATTAACCCCTAATCTGCCCTCCCTAACATCGCCGACACCTAACTTCAATTATTAACCCCTAATCTGCTGACCGGAGCTCACCGCTATTCTAATAAATGGATTAACCCCTAAAGCTAAATCTAACCCTAACACTAACACCCCCCTAAATTAAATATAATTTAAATCTAACGAAATAAATTAACTCTTATTAAATAAATTATTCCTATTTAAAGCTAAATACTTACCTGTAAAATAAATCCTAATATAGCTACAATATAAATTATATTTATATTATAGCTATTTTAGGATTAATATTTATTTTACAGGTAACTTTGTATTTATTTTAACCAGGTACAATAGCTATTAAATAGTTAAGAACTATTTAATAGCTAAAATGGTTAAAATAATTACAATTTTACCTGTAAAATAAATCCTAACCTAAGTTACAATTAAAACTAACACTATACTATCAATAAATTAATTAAATAAAATACCTACAATTACCTACAATTAACCTAACACTACACTATCAATAAATTAATTAAATAAACTACCTATTATTAACCTAACACTACACTATCAATAAATTAATTAAATACAATTCCTACAAATAAATACAAATAAATAAACTTGCTAAAGTACAAAAAATAAAAAAGAACTAAGTTACAAAAAATAAAAAAATATCTACAAACATAAGAAAAATATTACAACAATTTTAAACTAATTACACCTACTCTAAGCCCCCTAATAAAACAACAAAGCCCCCCAAAATAAAAAATGCCCTACCCTATTCTAAATTACTAAAGTTAAAAGCTCTTTTACCTTACCAGCCCTGAACAGGGCCCTTTGCGGGGCATGCCCCAAGAAGTTCAGCTCTTTTGCCTGTAAAAAAAAAACATACAATACCCCCCCCAACATTACAACCCACCACCCACATACCCCTAATCTAACCCAAACCCCCCTTAAATAAACCTAACACTAAGCCCCTGAAGATCATCCTACCTTGTCTTCACCTCACCAGGTATCACCGATCCGTCCTGGCTCCAAAATCTTCATCCAACCCAAGCGGGGGTTGGCGATCCATCATCCGGTGCCTGAAGAGGTCCAGAAGAGGCTCCAAAGTCTTCATCCTATCCGGGAAGAAGAGGCGATCTGGACCGGCAACCATCTTGATCCAAGCGGCATCTTCTATCTTCATCCGATGACGACCGGCTCCATCCTGAAGACCTCCACCGCGGACCCATCTTCTTCCGGCGACGTCCAACTGCAGAATGACGGTTCCTTTAAGGGACGTCATCCAAGATGGCGTCCCTCGAATTCCGATTGGCTGATCGGATTCTATCAGCCAATCGGAATTAAGGTAGGAATATTCTGATTGGCTGATGGAATCAGCCAATCAGAATCAAGTTCAATCCGATTGGCTGATCCAATCAGCCAATCAGATTGAGCTCACATTCTATTGGCTGATCGGAACAGCCAATAGAATGCAAGCTCAATCTGATTGGCTAATTGGATCAGCCAATCGGATTGAACTTGATTCTGATTGGCTGATTCCATCAGCCAATCAGAATATTCCTACCTTAATTCCGATTGGCTGATAGAATCCTATCAGCCAATCGGAATTCGAGGGACGCCATCTTGGATGATGTCCCTTAAAGGAACCGTCATTCTGCAGTTGGACGTCGCCGGAAGAAGATGGGTCCGCGGTGGAGGTCTTCAGGATGGAGCCGGTCGTCATCGGATGAAGATAGAAGATGCCACTTGGATCAAGATGGTTGCCGGTCCAGATCGCCTCTTCTTCCCGGATAGGATGAAGACTTTGGAGCCTCTTCTGGACATCTTCAGGCACCGGATGATGGATCGCCAACCCCCGCTTGGGTTGGATGAAGATTTTGGAGCCAGGACGGATCGGTGATACCTGGTGAGGTGAAGACAAGGTAGGATGATCTTCAGGGGCTTAGTGTTAGGTTTATTTAAGGGGGGTTTGGGTTAGATTAGGGGTATGTGGGTGGTGGGTTGTAATTGTAATGTGGGGGGGTATTGTATGTTTTTTTTTTACAGGCAAAAGAGCTGAACTTCTTGGGGCATGCCCCGCAAAGGGCCCTGTTCAGGGCTGGTAAGGTAAAAGAGCTTTTAACTTTAGTAATTTAGAATTGGGTAGGGCATTTTTTATTTTGGGGGACTTAGTTGTTTTATTAGGGGGCTTAGAGTAGGTGTAATTAGTTTAAAATTGTTGTAATATTTTTCTTATGTTTGTAGATATTTTTTTATTTTTTGTAACTTAGTTCTTTTTTATTTTTTGTACTTTAGCAAGTTTATTTATGTGTATTTATTTGTAGGAATTGTATTTAATTAATTTATTGATAGTGTAGTGTTAGGTTAATTGTAGGTAGTTTATTTAATTAATTTATTGATAGTGTAGTGTTAGGTTAATTGTAGGTAATTGTAGGTATTTTATTTAATTAATTAATTTATTGATAGTATAGTGTTAGTTTTAATTGTAACTTGGGTTAGGATTTATTTTACAGGTAAATTTGTAATTATTTTAACTATTTTAGCTATTAAATAGTTCTTAACTATTTAATAGCTATTGTACCTGGTTAAAATAAATACAAAGTTACCTGTAAAATAAATATAAATCCTAAAATAGCTATAATATAATTATAATTTATATTGTAGCTATATTAGGATTTATTTTACAGGTAAGTATTTAGCTTTAAATAGGAATAATTTATTTAATAAGAGTTAATTTATTTCGTTAGATTTAAATTATATTTAACTTAGGGGGGTGTTAGTGTTAGGGTTAGACTTAGCTTTAGGGGTTAATCCATTTATTAGAATAGCGGTGAGCTCCGGTCGGCAGATTAGGGGTTAATAATTGAAGTTAGGTGTCTGCGATGTTAGGGAGGGCAGATTAGGGGTTAATACTATTTATTATAGGGTTAGTGAGGCGGATTAGGGGTTAATAACTTTATTATAGTAACGCTCAGGTCCGCTCGGCAGATTAGGGGTTAATTAGTGTAGGCAGGTGGAGGCGACGTTGTGGGGGGCAGATTAGGGGTTAATAAATATAATATAGGGGTCGGCGGTGCTAGGGGCAGCAGATTAGGGGTACATAAGGATAACGTAGGTGGCGGCGCTTTGCGTTCGGCAGATTAGGGGTTAATAAGTGTAGGCAGGTGGAGGCGACGTTGTGGGGGGCAGATTAGGGGTTAATAAATATAATATAGGGGTTGGCGGTGTTAGGGGCAGCAGATTAGGGGTACATAAGGATAACGTAGGTTGCGGTCGGCAGATTAGGGGTTAAAAAAATTTATTCGAGTGTCGGCGATGTGGGGGGACCTCGGTTTAGGGGTACATAGGTAGTTTATGGGTGTTAGTGTACTTTAGAGTACAGTAGTTAAGAGCTTTATAAACCGGCGTTAGCCCAGAAAGCTCTTAACTACTGACTTTTTTCCTGCGGGCTGGAGTTTTGTTGTTAGATGTCTAACGCTCATTTCAGAAACGACTCTAAATACCGGAGTTAGAAAGATCCCATTGAAAAGATAGGATACGCAATTGACGTAAGGGGATCTGCGGTATGGAAAAGTTGCGGCTGAAAAGTGAGCGTTAGACCCTATTATGAGTGACTCCAAATACCGGCGGTAGCCTAAAACCAGCGTTAGGAGCCTCTAACGCTGGTTTTCACGGCTAACGCCAAACTCTAAATCTAGGCCATAGGTTGTTATGTTCAAAGGAGGTTTATGTGTTGGTGTATCCATTTGGATGTTATATAGAGTTGAGTAATCATTGTGGAAGGATTGGAGAATGTCTTTTGTTGTTTTAAGGGTGGCTGAGGAGTTAGGATGTTGGATTTCATATATGTGTGACTTTACTTCCTTCTTTTTCAATGCCCTAGCTAAGAGTTTGCCTGACCTTTTGCTTTCATAGTAGAACATGCTGTTTGTTTTTAAGCATAGTGCTTGATATTCGATGTGTAGGAGCTTTGATACTGTATCTGGGTTATTTAGCAAATTTTCATCCAGTTTCCATAGGTATGGTATTACGGGTGTGTTTTGCCAGGATATCTATCAGAAGTTTTACTGCCGAATGGTCAGACTAGGATGTGGGAGATATATATCACATCTTTTGACTAGGGCTAGGGTTGATTGATTGGAAAAGATATAGTTGAGTCGACTGTATGATTTTTTGGGATGAGAAAAGAAGGAATTGTCTTTGGTATCTTGGTGTATGAAACGCCAAGTATCATAAAAATTAAGGTTCCTCAGTCCTGTCCATAGTGTGTTTGAGACCTTTTTTAAATTTTTATGTTTGGATTGGTGCTGTTTTTGGGTTGTTGTAAGGGGATGTTGAAGTCTCCCGCCAAAGGAAGGCCCCTTAGCGATATCTACTATTTTATTGAGTATGTTTTTAAAAAAGGGGGTTTGGTTGTTTGGGCCGTATATATTTATTGATGTGATGGGTCTGCCATATAATAGACTCACCAGGCCTAGGAATCTTCCATCAGGGTCTTTTGCTGATTGAATAAGTGTTAAATTTAAAAAAAAACTTTCCAATTTACTTCTATTATCAATTTTGCTAAATGCTCTTGGTATATTTTGTTAAAGAGTAATCCTACGTGAGCTCAGGAGCGTGCATGTTTCTTTAGCCATCTGGCAGTAGTGTTTGCAATAATGTTTATAGAAATGTTTGAGCCTAGAAGTATGCATGTGCTTTTTGCAATCTTTGGCAGCAGTATTTGTTATTGCTATAAACATTGCTGCAAACATTGCTGCCAGATGGCTAAAGACATGTACGCTCCTGAGCTCATCTAGTATTACTCTTGAACAATCGAAGAGAATAAATTCCAGACGGGCTCCTCTCAATGTTAAAATTTCACTATTTGTTGGTACAAAAATGTAAAATTCTGCAAGGCAACAATAAAATACAAAAATCAATCAGCTAGGTGTGGCCCCCCATATTTTGATGCTTTTCGGGAAACCCCGTAGTCATAGATCATAAATATTAATGATGAATGACTACGAGGTTTCCCAAAACACGTCAGAATCCAGGAGGGCACCTCTAGCTGACAGAATGATTTTTGTATTTTATTGTTGCCTTGCAGAATTTTTAATTTTTGTACCAATAAATAGTGAACTTTTAATGTTGAGAGGAGCCGGTCTGGAATTTATTCTCTTCAATATAGTGATTTTGGATGTTCACAGGGCTCTCTCAATACAGCGTATACCCAGGAAATTGTTGCCTAACCAATGGACAAGAGATGTAGAGTCACATGTGTTGTAGATTTGAGGTGTTGGAAAGCAACACTGAGACGTAAGTTTGCTGCAAGTTGTTTTAAAAAATTGCTTGTTTTTACATTTATGGGGCTTGATATGTATCGCCTTTGTTGACACATGAAGTGAAGATTGCCGTTGTCAAGTTTGCAGGCTGCTAAAAGAATGTCAAATACACCAGTGCACACGTCATTAAGAAATTTGTTTAATTTACTCTTTTACAAAGCATGCCAAGAGAACAAAGCAAACATTTATAATTGAAGTACATTGGAAAGATATTTAAAATGGCATGCTCTATCTAAATCAGCAAAGTTTATTTTTGACTTTACTGTCCCTTTAAGGTGTCCCACAATCGGTTTCCGGTTTGCCTTTCTGAATTATTTTTAGCATGGTCACTGGATATCTGGTTGAATGGGTATATAAGACCGCACTGCATATAGAAGGGATAGAGTTTACACCGGACAATAGGGGTTAAATATTTTTCCGCCTCAAGAGGGTTTGCGTACACTCCTCCTTCACTTCCTTCTTGACAATAGAGGTGTCCATCTGCTGAGGTCACACTTATCTGTTGGCCACTGACTACCAGAGGGGGTAAGATTAACCATGCACCAAGAACAAGGGGGGTCTATTGAAGGAGCTTTATATTACTATTATTTTACACTATGTAATCTTACAGGGAACAATTTTTGGAAATAGCAAGCAGTATAACTGTGTTGGCTTTGCAAATTGGTTACTATCTGTTTTCCAGCGCAACTTTGCAGTGCTTGCCTAAGATCTATTTTACAAACTCAATTACCTAATTATAACGCTGTACATATTTGCCTTTGTATATTGCTCAAGGTGATGTTACTGAGTTTTGCCCATTTAAAGTCTGCTATTTCTGAGGTTATGGCAGTTATGCCGCCTGCAAGTAAGACTCTTTCCTCAGGCTCCTCTACTAGAGGTGATGTACCCACTGTGTCTTTAGTTGACAAGCCTGCTAAGATATCTGATTCTGATAAATCTTCTGCTCTTCTGAAGGTAAATTATTCTCTGAGGAATCATCCTCAAAATCTGATAGAGAATTGAATGTTTCTACCTTTCAATTTAAATTAGAACATCTACTTTCCTTACTTAAAGGGACAGTTCACCCAAAAAATGTCTCCCCTTTATTCCCAATGATCCCTTTAACCTGCTAGAGTATATTAAATTGGTTACAAGTAGCTCCTTTACTCCTATTTCAGGATTTGAAATAGCTGATTTAGCCTGTGGTATCGCCACCTACACTGAACAAATTAATACTGGAGTAAAGGCTATTGAATAGCCTAAGTATACACAGCCAGCAGAAGAGATTACACTCTCAGTGGGATGCAGGATAGTTAAGTAATACAATGATCATTTTCCATTCTTCTCTCTATGTATTGAGCTTTGGCGTTCCAGCCAAATAAAAGATAAGGAAGCAAGTCTGTTTGCACAAACTTAGAACATATTGAGATCTGATATCACCTTTAAGTTCGACCCATTGTAATAGGCTGTGGTTTCAAAGCACAAAATCAGCTACTTCATATACACAAATAAGCATGAAAATGGAATTTCTCAAATATTGTATACTCTGCAGTTGGTATAACAAGTCATTTAAAATACATTAATGGAAAAACAATTTTACAGTGTACCGTCCCTTTAAGGAAGTTGTTAAGATTTTAGAGGTTTAGGACCCAAAGCTGGTTGAAGATAAGCACTTTTTGCAATTGGATATCATCTTCAAGCCCTGTCAGCTGTTGGGTTCCTGTCCCTGTCCTGGTTACAATAATAATTTCCAAGGAGGGAGACAAGTCTGGTGTTCTGTTCTATTTACTATTCCATGTCTAATTTGGCATTTTGGGAAACCATTCCCAAAGGGGGTGATGCTATATCTACACTAGCCAGTGGAATTAAAGTTCCTCTGGAGGACAGCACTTCCTTTAGAGAACCTATGGACAGGAAACTGGGGGGTTTCCTTCGTAAGGCTTTCCTAAAAAAGGGTTTGTTGTTAATGAATTCCAGACGGGCTCCTCTCAATGTTAAAATTTCACTATTTGTTGGTACAAAAATGTAAAATTCTGCAAGGCAACAATAAAATACAAAAATCAATCTGTCAGCTAGGTGTGGCCCCCCAGATTCTGATGCTTTTCGGGAAACCCCGTAGTCATAGATCATAAATATTAATGATGAATGACTACGAGGTTTCCCAAAACACGTCAGAATCCAGGAGGGCACCTCTAGCTGACAGAATGATTTTTGTATTTTATTGTTGCCTTGCAGAATTTTTAATTTTTGTACCAATAAATAATGAACTTTTAATGTTGAGAGGAGCCGGTCTGGAATTTATTCTCTTCAATATAGTGATTTTGGATGTTCACAGGGCTCTCTCAATACAGCGTATACCCAGGATATTGTTGCCTAACCAATGGACAAGAGATGTAGAGTCACACATGTTGTAGATTTGAGGTGTTGGAAAGCAACACTGAGACGTAAGTTTGCTGCAAGTTGTTTTAAAAAATTGCTTGTTTTTACATTTATGGGGCTTGATATGTATCGCCTTTGTTGACACATGAAGTGAAGATTGCCGTTGTCAAGTTTGCAGGCTGCTAAAAGAATGTCAAATACACCAGTGCACACGTCATTAAGAAATTTGTTTAATTTACTCTTTTACAAAGCATGCCAAGAGAACAAAGCAAACATTTATAATTGAAGTAAATTGGAAAGATATTTAAAATGGCATGCTCTATCTAAATCAGCAAAGTTTATTTTTGACTTTACTGTCCCTTTAAGGTGTCCCACAATCGGTTTCCGGTTTGCCTTTCTGAATTATTTTTAGCATGGTCACTGGATATCTGGTTGAATGGGTATATAAGACCGCACTGCATATAGAAGGGATAGAGTTTACACCGGACAATAGGGGTTAAATATTTTTCCGCCTCAAGAGGGTTTGCGTACACTCCTCCTTCACTTCCTTCTTGACAATAGAGGTGTCCATCTGCTGAGGTCACACTTATCTGTTGGCAACTGACTACCAGAGGGGGTAAGATTAACCGTGCACCAAGAACAAGGGGGGTCTATTGAAGGAGCTTTATATTACTATTATTTTACACTATGTAACCTTACAGGGAACAATTTTTGGAAATAGCAAGCAGTATAACTGTGTTGGCTTTGCAAATTGGTTACTATCTGTTTTCCAGCGCAACTTTGCAGTGCTTGCCTAAGATCTATTTTACAAACTCAATTACCTAATTATAACGCTGTACATATTTGCCTTTGTATATTGCTCAAGGTGATGTTACTGAGTTTTGCCCATTTAAAGTCTGCTATTTCTGAGGTTATGGCAGTTATGCCGCCTGCAAGTAAGACTCTTTCCTCAGGCTCCTCTACTAGAGGTGATGTACCTACTGTGTCTTTAGTTGACAAGCCTGCTAAGATATCTGATTCTGATAAATCTTCTGCTCTTCTGAAGGTAAATTATTCTCTGAGGAATCATCCTCAAAATCTGATAGAGAATTGAATGTTTCTACCTTTCAATTTAAATTAGAACATCTACTTTCCTTACTTAAAGGGACAGTTCACCCAAAAAATGTCTCCCCTTTATTCCCAATGATCCCTTTAACCTGCTAGAGTATATTAAATTGGTTACAAGTAGCTCCTTTACTCCTATTTCAGGATTTGAAATAGCTGATTTAGCCTGTGGTATCGCCACCTACACTGAACAAATTAATACTGGAGTAAAGGCTATTGAATAGCCTAAGTATACACAGCCAGCAGAAGAGATTACACTCTCAGTGGGATGCAGGATAGTTAAGTAATACAATGATCATTTTCCATTCTTCTCTCTATGTATTGAGCTTTGGCGTTCCAGCCAAATAAAAGATAAGGAAGCAAGTCTGTTTGCACAAACTTAGAACATATTGAGATCTGATATCACCTTTAAGTTCGACCCATTGTAATAGGCTGTGGTTTCAAAGCACAAAATCAGCTACTTCATATACACAAATAAGCATGAAAATGGAATTTCTCAAATATTGTATACTCTGCAGTTGGTATAACAAGTCATTTAAAATACATTAATGGAAAAACAATTTTACAGTGTACTGTCCCTTTAAGGAAGTTGTTAAGATTTTAGAGGTTTAGGACCCAAAGCTGGTTGAAGATAAGCACTTTTTGCAATTGGATATCATCTTCAAGCCCTGTCAGCTGTTGGGTTCCTGTCCCTGTCCTGGTTACAATAATAATTTCCAAGGAGGGAGACAAGTCTGGGGTTCTGTTCTATTTACTATTCCATGTCCAATTTGGCACTTTGGGAAACCATTCCCAAAGGGGGTGATGCTATATCTACACTAGCCAGTGGAATTAAAGTTCCTCTGGAGGACAGCACTTCCTTTAGAGAACCTATGGACAGGAAACTGGGGGGTTTCCTTTGTAAGGCTTTCCTAAAAAAGGGTTTGTTGTTAATGATTATTATTTGTACAAGTTTTACACCTTGTTTAAAAAAGGGTTGATAAGGTCCCAGACAATTTTTCCCACTTATCCCTATAATGTTTGGGCAAAGTGGTGGATCACGGTGGCTGTCCTTTCCCTCATACACACAGAAGGAGTATATATATCCAGTGTCACTTTCACACAGTTTAAACAGTTTAATACCGTATCTGGATCCTTTCTTACAGTAGAAACTCAGTCATCCCTTATATTTCATTACAGACTCATCAATGCAGATATTTTGGGGGGATATAAAGGCTTGCAAATTTTAAATAGGTTATCATACTGAGGATGACCTTTCTGCAGGCACTTAGTGCTGTCATTGAAGTGGATAAACTGCAATATAATTTATTAACTGTGTCTTTTTGTTGTTTGGGGAAAAATGGGGATACTGCAAATAGGATTTTTAGCCCAATATAACTGAATACTTGGCTTCTTTATTATCCCCATTAGTATAGTTCCCAGAATCACTTTTGTTTCGAGTTCACTGGTTGGGTACTATGTATATTTTTCTGACTATAAAAGACTAGATTCTGTGCAAGATATTACTCTTCATAAATATTTGTCGTGGTCAAAATCTCCCCTAAAATATCATCCCCCAGGAACAGCTGCAAAAACTTCAGTGGGCTGTAGCTGGACACGTCAGCCTGTATGCCAGGCCAGGAGTTGCTGTGAAAAGAGGAATATCTGGGGTAAAATTAGCAGGGGGTACCCAGTCATCTGCATCATTGGTAGCTCTAGGGGAATGAATTCCGCAGCGTATTTGTGGCGAGGCTGATTCGCCTTAGTTATCAAGCCCTGCTGCCCGGCAAAAGTAGAATTTTGTGACGTAAGCTTCGATCCGCCGGACTCAGTCCGACACAGATCAATTCTTACGTCACTCCAGTTGTTCCGCACACAAGTGCAGCACAATCTGACTACTTTTGGCAGTTATCAAAAAACTAGCAGGTACGCTCAGCACTTTTCCGGCCCAGCGTACCTGGTTTTCAATCCGCCGCCCTGGAGGCGGCGGATCCCATAGGAATCAATGGGAGTCTGACCATAGCGAAAGTTCATGTTCGCTGCTGCCAGACATCCCATTGATTTCTATGGGAGCTGTCTGCACCTAACACCCTAACATGTACCCCGAGTCTAAACACCCCTAATCTGTTCCCCCCTACACCGCCGCAACTAAATAAATGTATTACCCTCTAAACCGCCGCTCCCGGAGCCCACCGCAACTATATTAAACTTATTAACCACCTATACCGGCGCCCCCTGAGCCCCCCGCAACTAAATAAAGTTAGTAACCCCTAAACCGCCGCTCCTAGACCCCACCGCAACTCTTATAAATGTATTAACCCCTAAACCGCCGCTCCCGGACCCCGCCGCCACCTACATTATACCTAGTAACCCCTATCCTGCCCCCCCTATACCGCCGCCACCTAGAATAAATTTATTAACCCCTATCCTGCCGATCCCGGACCCCGCTGCAACTAAATAAATACTTTAACCCCTAAACCGCCGCTCCCGGACCCTGCCACAACCTATCTTAAACTTATTAACCCCCTAATCTGCCCCCCCTACACCGTCGCCACCTATAATAAATTTATTAACCCCTATCCTGCCCCCCCTACACTGCCGCCACTGTAATAAAATTTTTAACCCCTATCCTGCCCCCCCTACACCGCCGCAACTCTAATAAAATTATTAACCCCTAAACCTAAGTCTAACACTAACCCTAACACCCCCCTAACTTAAATATTAATTAAATAAATCAAAATAAATTTAACTCTTATTAACTAAATGAATGCTATTTAAAACTAAATACTTACCTTTAAAATAAACCCTAATATAGCTACAATATAAATAATAATTATATTGTAGCTATCTTAGGATTTATATTTATTTTACAGGCAACTTTCAATTTATTTTAACTAGGTACAATAGCTATTAAATAGTTATTAACTATTTAATAGCTACCTAGCTAAAATAAAGAGAAATTTACCTGTAAAATAAAAAATAACCTAAGTTACAATTACACCTAACACTACACTATACATTAATAAATTATTCCTATTTAAAACTAAATACTTACCTGTAAAATAAACCATAAGATAGCTACAATATAATTAATAATTACATTGTAGCTATTTTAGGATTTATATTTATTTTACAGGTAACTTTGTATTTATTTTAACAAGTTAGAATAGTTATTAAATAGTTATTAACTATTTAATAACTACCTAGCTAAAAGAAATACAAAATTACCTGTAAAATAAATCCTAAACTAAGTTACAATTAAACCTAACACTACACTATCATTAAATTAATTAAATTAATTACCTACAAATAACTACAATTAAATACAATTAAATAAACTAACTAAAGTACAACAAATAAAAAAAGCCAAGTTACAAAAAATAAAAAAATAAGTTACAAACATTTAAAAAATATTACAACAATTTTAAGCTACTTACACCTAATCTAAGCCCCCTAATAAAATAACAAAGCCCCCAAAATAAAAAAAAATCCCTACCCTATTCAACATTAAAAAGTAAACAGCTCTTTTGCCTTACCAGCCCTTAAAAGGGCCTTTTGCGGGGCATGCCCCAAATAAAACAGCTCTTTTGCCTGTAAAAGAAAAATACAACCCCCCCAACATTAAAACCCACCACCCACGTACCCCTAATCTAACCCAAACCCCCCTTAAATAAACCTAACACTACCCCCCTGAAGATCATCCTACCTTGAGTCGTCTTCACTCAGCCGAGCACGAATGGAACTGAAGAGGAGATCCGGAGCGGCAGAAGTCATCATCCAAGGGACGCAGAAGAAATCTTCCATCCGATGAAGTCATCATCCAGGCAGCGCTGAAGAGGTCTTCGATCCAATAGAAGTCATTATCCAGGCGGCGTCTTCAATCTTCATCCATCCAGAGCGGAGCGGAGCCATCTTCAGAAGAGCCTAAGCGGATCCATCCTCTTCTTCCCGACGACTAACGACGAATGACGGTACCTTTAAGATGGCGTCCCTCGAATTCCAATTGGCTAATAGGATTCTATCAGCCAATCGGAATTAAGGTAGAAAAATCTGATTGGCTGATTCAATCAGCCAATCAGATTCAAGTTCAATCCGATTGGCTGATTGGTTCAGCCAATCGGATTGAACTTGAATCCCAGGCTGTGCTGGGACATAGAAATTTGTTGCTGTTGTTTTGAATGGGACTAAGAGGCACACAGAAACATCATTAACTCCGGGATCACCGGTGCTACGGCAGAACAGCATCATTTTTAGCACGACAGAATTATTCTGTCATGGATTCTTAAGGGTAGGACAACCATGGCTGAATAATTCTGTCCTTGGTTGTTAAGGGGTTAAAGTCTATCGTGATTTCTGTAGATAAATCATGTGATAAGTTTTCTAAAGGATTATGATCAACGCCATTATTTGAAGTTTGGCTAGTATTCTCTGCACAGTTTTCAGTGATCATAATTCCAAATTACTTTCAGTACTGACATTGAAAATAGATATGTACACTAACATTATGAGGGGAATTATGGGTATAGTGGGCATGTGTGATGGATGACGTATCTATATTTATTATACTGTAAAAGTGCTTATTATACGTTTTAATTGTAACTGATTAAGCAGGAAGCATTATTCAGTTTTGCATAATTTTTATCTAAAATTAAGAAGAACTGTGTGGGAAATTAATATCTCACAGAAGAATATGGAAGCAACTTATGTGATCTTTGATAATGAGTTTTAAAAAAATCCATACATTCTAAATCATTAAAGCCCAAAGTTACAAGTTTTTCTTCATTCGTACAATGGAGCCATTAAAATATTTCCAAAAGTGTACAGAACAGGGTTTTTACTTTGCTGGTATGAGGTAATACAGCTTAATAAAGCTTAAACCACTTCTGCAGGATATGTGTTGCAGGCTCTAGGCAGGTTTGGAATTAGCACAGCTTCTAGAAGACAGCAGTAAAAACAAACCGAAAAGTCAAAAGAAGTGTCGGGTAACAATCCAAAGGTCTACACAAAGTTAGCAGTCAGGAATCAGCTGTCACAGCAAAAGGGGATTACAGCAGGGATAGTCAGAATACAGAACCAAATAATCGGTCCATAATTAAAAGTAAAAGCAGAAGTTAGACATGACCAAGGAAACATGCCAGGGTCAGGACAAAAAGTCAGTCCAGAAAGAGGAACACCAGGATTTCTATATTAAAAACCAAGCACCGAATAGCTGTTAGCAATGATCTTTCAACACCTTTCTTTCAGTCAGAATCCAAGAAACTGCAAAAAACCTTTCCACACAAAAATACATACATAGGGGCCCATTTATCAAGCTCCAAACGGAGCTTATGGGCCCGTGTTTCTGGCGAGTCTTCAGACTCGCCAGAAACACAAGTTATGAAACAACGGTCTAAAGACCGATTCTCCATAACCCTGTCCGTCTGCTCTGATGAGGCGGACAGGAATCGCCGGAAATCAACTCGATTGAGTACGATCGGGTTTTTTGACACCTCCCTGCTGGCGGCCGCGAGTCAGCAGGGGGTGGCGTTGCACCAGCAGCTCTTGTGAGCTGCTGGTACAATGTTAAATGCGGAGAGTGTATTGCTCTCCACATTCAGCAAGGTCTTGCGGACCTGATCCACACTGTCGGATCAGGTCCGCAAGACCTTTAATAAATAGGCCCCATAGTGCTATCCTTAGCAAGCTAACTTCAATACACTTTAACACTACTTGCTGTGCTAATTCGAAAGTCTTTTATCTTAGCCACAGACTTCTCTTAGCTAATCTTAGTGTGCCCCTGGACCAATGCTCCAGCCCCACTGGTAAAAATATCATGGCCCTTACCGCTCCTCAAAATATAGCCCCTCCTAAAACGCAAATCCAGGGCAAAAACAGAACCAGAACAAGAGGATGTTGAAGATGAAACTGACATAGAAGGAGAGAAGCATGTACATTAGCTGTTGGTTCCCTTTAATTCTCTTTTAACCATAACCCTTTCACTTAATTAAAATTGAAGCTGTCCATAGTAGATGTTAAAATCCAACATCCTCTCCTCTTCAAAATCATCAACCGCTGCTACAGAAATAGCAGTAGGACGGAGGATGCTAAGAAAAAAAAACTATCATGACATTTCTTGAATTGAGATACAATTTATTAACTATAGATTGGGTGAAGCACTGAATCTATCCTCCACAGCCTAACTGAATAACACTATCCCCTTCCTGGATAATATACAATTAAAAAATTAGTCAAAAAATAGATACAGTGGGCGCATAAAGCAGGAGGTTATGTAGATATGTATATTCAGATCTCTTAAAGGTACTATAAGTAATATATAATCAGATTCTAAATTGAAAGACCATGTTAACAGATTTAAAATGACTTTAGATAAACCTTGTATATTTTTTCAAAAAGTTTATTTGAACACTTCAACCTAATAAAAATGAACAAATTTTTTTAAAACCAATAATCATTCACTCCCAACTATAGTTGTTCATACAACCATTCACACTCTCATAAAACAATAGTATATTCCAGTTGATAAAGAGTATCACTTCACACTATGAAACGAAGTGTTAAAAGACTACACATAAAACATCAAAGTCTACACATAAAACATAAACAGCTTCTTGTTACCAGATACACAATAAATGGCTTATTTTAAAATGTCCCCTTTTCAGAAGTGGAAAACTTCAATTTCAAGTATCTGTATCTTCAAAAGCTTAATGCTGGATCTATTACTGAAAATGACCCGTTACAGCAGGGTTAATTGTCTCTCCAAAGAAAGTTCCCAAATACAAATAACTATCAGCCGTCTGTATTTATCACCGGCGCTGTTTAAAGTTCACAGTGAGTGCTTATACACAGGCGGTATTACCTCGCCTTTCTATGCAATTCTGTTTGTCTGTCTGTGACACTGGGGCTGTCTCGCCTTCTTACTGTGTTTCTGTTAGATATTTACTTGTTAGCCGTCCTGCTCGATCAATCCGCTTACTGCGGCTTTCGGTCTCCGTGATTTCTGCGTCACCTGGTTTCTGGAACCTCCAGGTGATTCTGACTTGCGCAAGCCTTTTAACAGGATAGAGAACCTCCGAGTCTTTCTCTGCTCTTAAGTACTTACAAAGTATGCAGGGTTAGTGGTCTCCTTTGGTCCCAATTTGTGGGGGACTTAATAGCAAAAAGCAGGTCTGTGTGTATATCCAAGCAGCAGGGTGAATCCTCTACGCGTTTCAACCCGTATGGGTCTTTATCAAGATACTTCTCCCTGCACCTGTACATTTTAAATAGCCTGCTGTAACTCCTGATTCGTTGATTTTCCACTTCCTTCCAGCAATGTATTGAATGAGGGGGAATACGAAGGCACATGTTTATTATGTTTTCCAAGTGTCGTCTTAGACTTATTCCTCAAATTCCTCTTATATTGGATACTAGTTTTAACAGAAAAAACTATATATATATGTGTAAACCTCATCTTAAATGGCTTCTCAAATGGAAGATAATTGTATAGGGATACATCGTAACTAAAAGATATTTAGTCTGAAAAGGAAATTAATATCAATTCTTAAAAAATATATAAATATCAATACCTTAAAAAATACATAAATTAAAAATAAATTTCAAATATACATTTCATAGATACGATTGATAGTTAGATAGATTTGATAAATAGATTAATTTGATAGATATATAATTTCACAGACAGAGAATTACAAAAACGTGCGGTCTGGTCTGGGACCCATGGTAAGGTTACTTCCTTTTGCACAATCGAGTACAGGTTGGGGTCGGGGATTGCCTTTTGTGCAAAGAAATTGTGGCTGGGTACCTTCCACTGCGGTGTCCCCTATCAGGGGACGTGTATATGGCATGAATTTTCGGAACCGGGAGATGGAAAAAGATGCTTGGACACCCAGTACAGGTCGTTCTCCTTCAGCCTTTTTAGACGAGGGTCCCCGACCCTCAACAGGCACGACAGCATGAAAGACCACATATGCCATGAGTCATGACTTCCTTTTGCACAATCGAGTACAGGTATGGCATCGATTTTAGGAACCTGGAAATAATTTTTAGGAACCGGGAGATGGAAAAAGATGCTTGGACACCCAGTACAGGTCAATCTCCTTCAGCCTGACAGCATGAAAGACCACATATGCCATCCTTTTGCATAATCGAGTACAGGTATGGCATCGATTTTAGAAACCAGGAGATAATTTTTAGTAACTGGGAGATGGAAAAAGATGCTTGGACACCCAGTACAGGTTGTTCTCCTTCAGCCTTTTTAGACGAGGGTCCCCGACCCTCAACAGGCACGACAGCATGAAAGACCCCATATGACTTCCTTTTGCACAATCGAGTACAGGTATGGCATCGATTTTAGGAACCCAGAGATAATTTTTAGGAACTGGGAGATGGAAAAAGATGCTTGGACAACCAGTACAGGTCGTTCTCCTTCAGCCTTTTTAGACGAGGGTCCCCGACCCTCAACAGGCACGACAGCATGAAAGACCCCATATGACTTTCTTTTGCACAATCGAGTATCGGTATGGCATCTATTTTAGGAACCCGGAGATAATTTTTAGGAACCGGGAGATGGAAAAAGATGCTTGGACACCCAGTACAGGTCGTTCTCCTTCAGCCTTTTTATACAAGGGTCCCCGACCCTCAACAGGCACAACAGCATGAAAGACCACATATGCCATCCTTTTGCACAATGGAGTACAGGTATGGCATCGATTTTAGGAACCCGGAGATAATTTTTAGGAACCGGGAGATGGAAAAAGATGCTTGGACACCCTTGTTCTCCTTCAGCCTTTTTATACGAGGGTCCCGATCCTCAACAGGCACAACAGCATGAAATACCACATATGCCATCCTTTTGCACAATCGAGTACAGGTATGGCATCGATTTTAGGAACTCAGAGATAATTTTTAGGAACCAGGAGATGGAAAAAGATGCTTGGACACCCAGTACAGGTCGCTCTCCTTCAGCCTTTTTATACGAGGGTCCCCGACCCTCAACAGGCACGACAGCATGAAAGACCACATATGCCATCCTTTTGCACAATCGAGTACAGGTATGGCATTGATTTTAGGAACCCGGAGATAATTTTTAGGAACCGGGAGATGGAAAAAGATGCTTGGACACCCTCGTTCTCCTTCAGCCTTTTTATACGACCCTCAACAGGCACGGCAGCATGAAAGACCACATATGCCATCCTTTTGCACAATCGAGTACAGGTATGGCATCGATTTTAGGAACCCGGAGATAATTTTTAGGAACCGGGAGATGGAAAAAGATGCTTGGACAACCAGCGCAGGTCATTCTCCTTCAGCCTTTTTATACGAGGGTCCCCGACCCTCAACAGGCACAACAGCATGAAAGACCACATATGCCATCCTTTTGCACAATCGAGTACAGGTATGGCATCGATTTTAGGAACCCGGAGATAATTTTTAGGAACCGGGAGATGGAAAAAGATGCTTGGACACCCTCGTTCTCCTTCAGCCTTTTTATACGAGGGTCCCTGACCCTCAACAGGCACAACAGCATGAACGACCACATATGCCATCCTTTTGCACAATCGAGTACAGGTATGGCATCGATTTTAGGAACCCGGAGATAATTTTTAGGAACCGGGAGTTGGAAAAAGATGCTTGGACACCCAGTACAGGTCGTTCTCCTTCAGCCTTTTTATACGAGGGTCCCCGACCCTCAACAGGCACAACAGCATGAAATACCACATATGCCATCCTTTTGCACAATCGAGTACAGGTATGGCATCGATTTTAGGAACCCGGAGATAATTTTTAGGAACCGGGAGATGGAAAAAGATGCTTGGACACCCTCGTTCTCCTTCAGCCTTTTTATACGAGGGTCCCTGACCCTCAACAGGCACAACAGCATGAAAGACCACATATGCCATCCTTTTGCACAATCGAGTACAGGTATGGCATCAATTTTAGGAACCCGGAGATAATTTTTAGGAACCGGGAGATGGAAAAAGATGCTTGGACACCCTTGTTCTCCTTCAGCCTTTTTATACGAGGGTCCCCGATCCTCAACAGGCACAACAGCATGAAATACCACATATGCCATCCTTTTGCACAATCGAGTACAGGTATGGCATCGATTTTAGGAACCCAGAGTTAATTTTTAGGAACCAGGAGATGGAAAAAGATGCTTGGACACCCAGTACAGGTCGTTCTCCTTCAGCCTTTTTATACGAGGGTCCCCGACCCTCAACAGGCACGACAGCATGAAAGACCACATATGCCATCCTTTTGCACAATCGAGTACAGGTATGGCATTGATTTTAGGAACCCGGAGATAATTTTTAGGAACCGGGAGATGGAAAAAGATGCTTGGACACCCTCGTTCTCCTTCAGCCTTTTTATACGAGGGTCCCTGACCCTCAACAGGCACGGCAGCATGAAAGACCACATATGCCATCCTTTTGCACAATCGAGTACAGGTATGGCATCGATTTTAGGAACCCGGAGATAATTTTTAGGAACCAGGAGATGGAAAAAGATGCTTGGACAACCAGTGCAGGTCATTCTCCTTCAGCCTTTTTATACGAGGGTCCCCGACCCTCAACAGGCACAACAGCATGAAAGACCACATATGCCATCCTTTTGCACAATCGAGTACAGGTATGGCATCGATTTTAGGAACCCGGAGATAATTTTTAGGAACCGGGAGATGGAAAAAGATGCTTGGACACCCTCGTTCTCCTTCAGCCTTTTTATACGAGGGTCCCTGACCCTCAACAGGCACAACAGCATGAAAGACCACATATGCCATCCTTTTGCACAATCGAGTACAGGTATGGCATCGATTTTAGGAACCCGGAGATAATTTTTAGGAACCGGGAGTTGGAAAAAGATGCTTGGACACTCAGTACAGGTCGTTCTCCTTCAGCCTTTTTATACGAGGGTCCCCGACCCTCAACAGGCATGACAGCATGAAAGAACACATATGCCATGACTTCCTTTTGCACAATCGAGTAAAGGTATGGCATCGTTTTTAGGAACCCGGAGATAATTTTTAGGAACCGGGAGATGGAAAAAGATGCTTGGTGGGTCCTCCTACTTCAAATTTGGGGCACTGCGCGTGCAGTCTACTGTGCCACCAGATATGAGTGGTGTGTTAAGTAGTACTATTCTTAGCAGTTTAATCCCTGTTATGTGCCTTTTTTTTTGTTTTGGTTTTGAAGCCACAGTGCAGCACCAGAGGCCAGAAAAATTAAGCATGTTCACATGCCTGAAAAATTAGGTATTGTTGCAGACGCTGCTGTAGCAGCGGCCAGAAAAATTGATGTTTGTTTGACAGTTAGAAATTGCCCTAAAACATTGCGGCTTGAACCCTAGTTGTTGGCGGATAAGTCACGCAAGTCATCCGGCATTCGAAGATCAAATACAGCACCGTGTGTACCATTTTTAGCCCAAGGCAGCTCATCTAATCAGGCCTTTTTTACTCAAATGTATTGCCCAATGTCAGTCCCTTCGGGATCCATCCCTCTTTCATTTTAATAAAGGTGAGATAATCAAGACTTTTTTGACCTAGGCGACTTCTCTTCTCAGTGACAATACCTCCAGCTGCACTGAAGGTCCTTTCTGACAGGACACTTCAAGCGGGGCAGGCCAGAAGTTCGACTGCAAATTGGGATAGCTCAGGCCACAGGTCAAGCCTGCACACCCAGTAGTCAAGGGGTCTATAGCTCCTCAGAGTGTCGAGATCCGCAGTTAATGCGAGGTAGTCTGCTACCTGTCGGTTAAGTCGTTCTCTGAGGCTGGATCCCGAAGGGCTGTGGCGATGCATAGGAGTTAAAAAGGTCCGCATGTCCTCCATCAACAAGACGTCAGGAAAGCATCCTGTCCTTGCCGTCGTGGTCGTGGGAGGAGGAGGATTACTTTCATCTCTTCCCCTGTTAGATTCCTGTTGTGCTGTGACATCACCCTTATACGCTGTGTAAAGCATACTTTTTAATTTATTTTTTAACTGCTCCATCCTTTCCGACTTGCGGGAATTCGGTAACTTTTCAGTCACTTTATTCTTATACCGGGGGTCTAGTAGCGTGGACACCCAGTACAGTTCGTTCTCCTTCAGCTTTTTTATACGAGTGTCCCTCAACAGGCACGACAGCATAAAAGACCCCATTTGCACAAGGTTGGATGCCGGGCTACTCATGTCCCATTCCTCGTCCTCACTGATCTCACTGAAGGTATCTTCTTCCCCCCAGCCACATACAACACCAGATAGGTGACAACAACGAGCACCCTGGGATGCCTGTTGTGCTTGGTCTTCCTCCTCCTCCTCAAAGCCATATTCCTCCTCTGACTCCTCTTCCTCAGAATCCTCTTCCTGCGTTGCCGCTGGTCCAGCAAGCGATGCTGATAAGGCAGTTTCTGGTGATGATGGAGAACACAACTCTTCCTCTTCCTCTTCACGCTCATCTACAGCCTGATCCAGCACTCTTCGCAGGGCACGCTCCAGGAAGAAAACAAATGGTATGATGTCGCTGATGGTGCTTTCGGTGCGACTGACTAGGTTTGTCACCTCCTCAAAAGGACGCATGAGCCTACAGGCATTGCGCATGAGCGTCCAGTAACATGGCAAAAAAATACCCAGCTCCCCAGAGGCTGTCCTAGCACCCCGGTCATACAAATACTCGTTAACAGCTGTTTCTTGTTGTAGCAGGCGGTCAAACATTAGGAGTGTTGAATTCCAACGTGTCGGGCTGTCGCAAATCAAGCGCCTCACTGGCAGGTTGTTTCGCCGCTGGATATCTGACAAGTGCGCCATGGCCGTGTAGGAATGCCTGAAATGGCCACACACCTTCCTGGCCTGCTTCAGGACGTCCTGTAAGCCTGGGTACTTATGCACAAAGCATTGTACAATCAGATTACACACATGTGCCATGCACGGCACATGTGTCAACTTGCCCAATTTCAATGCCACCACCAAATTACTTCTGTTGTAAGAAACCACTTTTCCGATCTCCAGTTGGTGCGGAGTCAGCCACTGATCCACCTGTGCGTTCAGGGCGGACAGGAGTGCTGCTGCGGTGTGACTCTCTGCTTTCAGGCAAGTCAACCCTAAGACGGTGTGACACTGCCGTATCCGGGATGTTGAATAGTACCTGGGGAGCTGGGGGGGTGCCGTTGATGTGGAGCAAGACTCAGCAGTAGAAGAGGACTCAGTCGAGGAAGAGGTTATGGAAGAGGATGGAGTAGGAGGAGTAGAGATGGTAGCAGCAGGCCTGCCTGCAAGTCGTGGCAGTGTCACCAACTCCTCTGCAGAGCCACGCATTCCATGCTTGTCAGCCATCAGCAGGTTTACTCAATGCGCAGTGTAGGTGATATACCTGCCCTGACCATGCTTTGCAGACCAGCTATCAGTGGTCAGATGGACCCTTGCCCCAACACTGTGTGCCAGACATGCCATTACTTCCTTTTGCACAATCGAGTACAGGTTGGGGATTGCCTTTTGTGAAAAGAAATTTCGGCCGGGTACCTTCCACTGCGGTGTCCTAATAGATACAAATTTTTTGAAAGCCTCAGACTCCACCAGCTTGTATGATAAAAGCTGGCGGGCTAAGAGTTCAGACAAGCCAGCTGTCAGGCGCCGGGCAAGGGGGTGACTTTGGGAAATTGGCTTCTTACACTCAAACATGTCCTTGATAGACACCTGACTGTGGGCAGATGAGCAGGAACTGCTACAGAAGAGAGACTGAGTGGCGGATGGTTGAGAGGGGGCAAGGAGTACAGCAGTGTCTGACGTGGCTGAAGATGCTGGACCAGGAGGAGGATGGCAGCTTTGAGTTTGTGTGCTGCTTCTACTCATGTGTTCATCCCATCGGCGTTTGTGATGTGAGCAGTTGTACCTAGGTGGGTGTTGGACTTCCCATGACTCAGTTTCTTTTGGCACAGGTTGCAAATGGCATCGCTGTTGTCAGAGGCAGACACACACAAAAAAATGCCACACTGCTGAGCTCTGCGATGACGGCATTTTGGTGGTGGCAACAGCATGCGTTGATTGGCGTGCTGTCTGGCTGACCCCGGGTGCCGATGCATGCTGTCTGACTGTGCCACTATCTCCTTGCAATGACCTCCCCCTGCTTCCAACTCGTCTCCTCCTCCTCCTCTCTGTCTCCCCATCTGAACTTTCCCCCTCTTCTTCTTCTCTTCTAGCGGACACCCACGTGACATCCACGGACGCATCATCATCAACCGCTTCACTTGTATCTGACAAATCAACAAAGGAAGCAGCAGCGGGTACAACATCACCATCATCATCACACCGTACGTCCATGTCTGTAATGCTGCCGGACTGAGACATATCACTGTTATCTACATCCTCTGTCAATAATGGTTGCGCATCACTCATTTCTTCCAACTGATGTGTCAATAACTCCTCTGACAGATCAAGTGAATCGGCTGTGGTGCTAGTGTTGGTGGTGGCGGCAGGCGGGCGAGTGGCACTGGTCACTTGAGAGGTGTTCAAAGCTAAGCTGGAGGTGGATGGTGCGTCAAGGTTATGAGCGGAAGCTGTAGAAGATTGGGTGTCCTGTGTTAGCCAGTCAACTAGGTCCTCCTCAGAACTTTTCACGTTCATTGCACGTGGCCTCTGAACACTGTGCATTATTGTAGGGTCAAAGGCAATCACAGCACCACGACCACGATGGCACCTGCGGGGTGGCCTGCCTCTGCCTGTCATTTTGTTTTTAAATGTAGACTTACACTACTATTAAACAAAATATGAGTGGTGCCACTGGGCAAGTGGGCACAGTATACGCTGTGAGCCTGACACAAAAAAAGCAGACTGATGTTTCAAAATCCAAAAAGTTTATTTTTTTTAAATGTGCACTTACACTACTATTAAACAAGATATGAGTGGTGGCACTGGGCAAGTGGGCACAGTATACGCTGTGAGCCTGACACAAAAAAGCAGACAGATGTTTCACAGTCAAAAATGTTTATTTTTTAAATATTGAAACTACTGTTACAACAAATATGAGTGGAGCCACTAACTTGGCAAGTGGGCCAGGTAAACACACGCTGGCAGGCAGGCAACTTCAATTAGATTACACTAGCAGACTGATGTTTCACAGTCAAATTTTTTTTTTTATTAATATTTACACTACTGTTATAACAAATATGATTGGTGGCACTTAGCATGTGGGCCTGGCACACACGCTGGCAGGCAGGCAACTGCAATTAGATTACACTAGCAGACTGATGTTTCACAGTCAAAAAAGTTTTTTTTTAAAATATTTACAATACTGGTATAACAAATATAATTGGTGGCACTAGTTGGCAAGTGGGCCTGGCACACACGCTGGCAGGCAGGCAACTTCAATTAGATTACACTAGCAGACTGATGTTTCACTGTCAAAAAAGTTTTTTTTTTAATATTAACACTACTGTTATAACAAATATGATTGGTGGCACTAGTTGGCAAGTGGGCCTGGCACACACGCTGGCAGGCAGGCAGGCAACTGCAATTAGATTACACTAGCTGACTGATGTTTCACAGTCCATAAAGTTTTTTTTAAAAATATTTACACTACTGTTACAACAAATATGAGTGGTGCCACTAACTTGGCAAGTGGGCCTGGCATACATGCTGGCAGGCAGGCAACTTCAATTAGATTACACTAGCAGACTGATGTTTCACTGTCAAAAAAGTTTTTTTTTAAATATTTACACTACTGTTATTACAAATATGATTGGTGGCACTAGTTGGCAAGTGGGCCTGGCACACACGCTGGCAGGCAGGCAACTGCAATTAGATTGCACTAGCAGACTGATGTTTCACAGTCCAAAAAGTTTTTTTTTTTTAAATATTTACACTACTGTTACAACAAATATGAGTGGTGCCACTAACTTGGCAAGTGGGCCTGGCACACACGCTGGCAGGCAGGCAACTTCAATTAGATTACTAGCAGACTGATGTTTCACTGTCAAAAAAGTTTTTTTAAAAATATTTACACTACTGTTATTACAAATATGATTGGTGGCACTAGTTGGCAAGTGGGCCTGGCACACACGCTGGCAGGCAGGCAACTGCAATTAGATTACACTAGCTGACTGATGTTTCACAGTCCAAAAAGTTTTTTTTAAAAATATTTACACTACTGTTACAACAAATATGAGTGGTGCCACTAACTTGGCAAGTGGGCCTGGCATACATGCTGGCAGGCAGGCAACTTCAATTAGATTACACTAGCAGACTGATGTTTCACTGTCAAAAAAGTTTTTTTTTTTAAATATTTACACTACTGTTATTACAAATATGATTGGTGGCACTAGTTGGCAAGTGGGCCTGGCACACACGCTGGCAGGCAGGCAACTGCAATTAGATTGCACTAGCAGACTGATGTTTCACAGTCCAAAAAGTTTTTTTTTTAAATATTTACACTACTGTTACAGCAAATATGAGTGGTGCCACTAACTTGGCAAGTGGGCCTGGCACACACGCTGGCAGGCAGGCAACTTCAATTAGATTACACTAGCAGACTGATGTTTCACTGTCAAAAAGTTTTTTTTTTTAAATATTTACACTACTGTTACAAAAAATATGAGTGGTGCCACTAACTTGGCAAGTGGGCCTGGCACACACGCTGGCAGGCAGGCAACTGCAAATAGACTACACTAGCTGACTGATGTTTCACAGTCAAAAAAGTTTTTTTTAAAATATTTACAATACTTTTATAACAAATATGATTGGTGACACTAGTTGGCAAGTGGGCCTGGCACACAAGCTGGCAAGCAGGCAACTGCAATTAGATTGCACTAGCAGACTGATGTTTCACAGTCCAAAAAGTTTTTTTTTTTTAAAATATTTACACTACTGTTACAGCAAATATGAGTGGTGCCACTAACTTGGCAAGTGGGCCTGGCATACATGCTGGCAGGCAGGCAACTTCAATTAGATTACACTAGCAGACTGATGTTTCACTGTCAAAAAAGTTTTTTTTTTTAAATATTTACACTACTGTTATTACAAATATGATTGGTGGCACTAGTTGGCAAGTGGGCCTGGCACACACGCTGGCAGGCAGGCAACTGCAATTAGATTGCACTAGCAGACTGATGTTTCACAGTCCAAAAAGTTTTTTTTTTAAATATTTACACTACTGTTACAGCAAATATGAGTGGTGCCACTAACTTGGCAAGTGGGCCTGGCACACACGCTGGCAGGCAGGCAACTGCAAATAGACTACACTAGCTGACTGATGTTTCACAGTCAAAAAAGTTTTTTTTAAAATATTTACAATACTTTTATAACAAATATGATTGGTGACACTAGTTGGCAAGTGGGCCTGGCACACAAGCTGGCAAGCAGGCAACTGCAATTAGATTGCACTAGCAGACTGATGTTTCACAGTCCAAAAAGTTTTTTTTTTTTTAAATATTTACACTACTGTTACAGCAAATATGAGTGGTGCCACTAACTTGGCAAGTGGGCCTGGCACACACGCTGGCAGGCAGGCAACTTCAATTAGATTACACTAGCAGACTGATGTTTCACAGTCAAAAAAGTTTTTTTTTTAAATATTTACAATACTGTTATAACAAATATGATTGGTGGCACTAGTTGGCAAGTGGGCCTGGCACACACGCTGGCAGGCAGGTAACTGCAATTAGATTGCACTAGCAGACTGATGTTTCACAGTCCAAAAAGTTTTTTTTTTTAATATTTACACTACTGTTATAACAAATATGATTGGTGGCACTAGTTGGCAAGTTTGCCTTGCACACACGCTGGCAGGCAGGCAAATGCAATTAAATAACACTAGCAGACTGATGTAAAAGTTTTTTTTTTTTTTAATTACACTAATGTTACAACAGATATGAGTGGTGGCACTGAGGATGGAAGTAGGCACAGTATATGCTGTGAGCCTGACACACAGGCTGGCACTAGTGGCAGGCTGGCCTGGCAACTAAAATTAAATAACACTAGCAGACTGATGTAAAAGTTTTTTTAAAAAAAAGTTACACTAATGTTACAACAGATATGAGTGGTGGCACTGAGGATGGAAGTAGGCACAGTATATGCTGTGAGGCTGACACACAGGCTGGCGGCACTAGTGGCAGGCTGGCCTGGCAACTAAAATTAAATAACACTAGCAGACTGATGTAAAAGTTTTTTTTTTTTTATAAATTTACACTAATGTTAGAAAATATATGAGTGGTGGCACTGAAGATAGAAGTAGGCACAGTATATGCTGTGAGCCTGATACACAGGCTGGCACTAGTGGCAGGCTGGCCTGGCAACTACAATTAAATAACACTAGCAGACTGATGTAAAAAAAAAAATTAAAAAAATTTACACTAATGTTACAACAGATATGAGTGGTGGCACTGAGGATGGAAGTAGGCACAGTATATGCTGTGAGCCTGACACACAGGCTGGCACTAGTGGCAGGCTGGCCTGGCAACTAAAATTAAATAACAATAGCAGACTGATGTAAAAGTTTAAAAAAAAAAAAAAAGTTACACTAATGTTACAACAGATATGAGTGGTGGCACTGAGGATGGAAGTAGGCACAGTATATGCTGTGAGGCTGACACACAGGCTGGCGGCACTAGTGGCAGGCTGGCCTGGCAACTAAAATTAAATAACACAAGCAGACTGATGTAAAAGTTTTTTTTTTATAAATTTACACTAATGTTAGAAAATATATGAGTGGTGGCACTGAGGATGGAAGTAGGCACAGTATATGCTGTGAGCCTGACACACAGGCTGGCACTAGTGGCAGGCTGGCCTGGCAACTAAAATTAAATAACACTAGCAGAATGATGTAGAAAAAATTTTTAAAAAAATTTACACTAATGTTACAACAGATATGAGTGGTGGCACTGAGGATGGAAGTAGGCACAGTATATGCTGTGAGCCTGACACACAGGCTAGCACTAGTGGCAGGCTGGCCTGGCAACTAAAATTAAACAACACTAGCAGACTGATGTAAAAGTTTTTTTTTTTAAATTTTACACTAATGTTACAACAGATATGAGTGGTGGCACTGAGGATGGAAGTAGGCACAGTATATGCTGTGAACCTGACACACAGTCTGGCACTAGTGGCAGGCTGGCCTGGCAACTAAAATTAAATAACATTAGCAGACTGATGTAAAAGTTTTTTTTTAAAAAAGTTACACTAATGTTACAACAGATATGAGTGGTGGCACTGAGGATGGAAGTAGGCACAGTATATGCTGGGAGCCTGACACACAGGCTAGCACTAGTGGCAGGCTGGCCTGGCAACTAAAATTAAATAACACTAGCAGACTGATGTAAAAGTTTTTTTTTTATAAATTTACACTAATGTTAGAAAATATATGAGTGGTGGCACTGAGGATGGAAGTAGGCACAGTATATGCTGTGAGCCTGACACACAGGCTGGCACTAGTGGCAGGCTGGCCTGGCAACTAAAATTAAATAACACTAGCAGAATGATGTAGAAATTTTTTTTTAAAAAATGTACACTAATGTTACAACAGATATGAGTGGTGGCACTGAGGATGGAAGTAGGCACAGTATATGCTGTGAGCCTGACACACAGGCTGGCACTAGTGGCAGGCTGGCCTGGCAACTAAAATTAAATAACACTAGCAGACTGATGTAAAAAAATTTTAAAAAAAAATTTACACTAATGTTACAACAGATATGAGTGGTGGCACTGAGGATGGAAGTAGGCACAGTATATGCTGTGAGCCTGACACACAGGCTAGCACTAGTGGCAGGCTGGCCTGGCAACTAAAATTAAACAACACTAGCAGACTGATGTAAAAGTTTTTTTTTTTAAATTTTACACTAATGTTACAACAGATATGAGTGGTGGCACTGAGGATGGAAGTAGGCACAGTATATGCTGTGAACCTGACACACAGTCTGGCACTAGTGGCAGGCTGGCCTGGCAACTAAAATTAAATAACATTAGCAGACTAATGTAAAAGTTTTTTTTTAAAAAAGTTACACTAATGTTACAACAGATATGAGTGGTGGCACTGAGGATGGAAGTAGGCACAGTATATGCTGGGAGCCTGACACACAGGCTGGCGGCACTAGTGGCAGGCTGGCCTGGCAACTAAAATTATATAACACTAGCAGACTGATGTAAAAGTTTTTTTTTTAAAAAAATTTACACTAATGTTACAACAGATATGAGTGGTGGCACTGAGGATGGAAGTAGGCACAGTATATGCTGTGAGCCTGACACACAGGCTGGCACTAGTGGCAGGCTGGCCTGGCAACTAAAATTAAATAACACTAGCAGACTGATGTAAAAGTTGTTTTTTTTTAAAAATTTACACTAATGTTACACCAGATATGAGTGGTGGCACTGAGGCTGGCAGTGGCAGGCTGGCCTGGCAACTGAAATTAGATTACACTAGCAGACTGATGTAAAAGTTTTTTTTTAAAAAAATTACACTAATGTTACACCAGATATGAGAGGTGGCACAGAGCAATTAGTCACAGTATATGCTGTGAGCCTGACACACAGGCCTGCTGGCAAGTGAAATTAGATTACACTAGCAAACTGATGTAAAAGTTTTTTGTTTTTTTAATTTACACTAATGTTACACCAGATATGAGTGGTGGCAGAGAGCAAGTAGGCACACTATATGCTGTGAGCCTCACACACAGGCTGACAGGCAGGCAAATGCAATTAGATTACAAAAAAAAAAAAAACGACTGGGCTTTTTGGGGTGCTGTCCTTACAGCAAAGATCAGATGAGTCCTTCAGGACTGTAGTGGACACTGAATACACTAGCCTAGCTATCAATTTCCCTATAAAATCAGCAGCAGCACTATCACTCCTCTCACTAAGAATGCAGGATTATAATGAATCTAAAATGGCTGCTGCCCAGGAGCTGGGAGGGTCTGGGAGGGAGTGTCTGCTGCTGATTGGCTGAAATGTGTCTGCAGACTGTGAGATACAGGGTCAAAGTTTACTCAATGATGACGAATAGGGGGCGGATCGAACATCGCATATGTTCGCCCACCGCGGCGAACGCGAACAAGCTAAGATCGCCGGGAACTGTTCTCCGGCGAAGTGTTCACGACATCACTATTAATAAGTATAATGCAGATGTCGGCGATGTTGGGGGCAGCAGATTAGGGGTTAATAAGTGTAAGATTAGGGGTGTTTAGACTCTGGGTTCAAGTTAGGGTGTTTGGTGTAAACATAACTTTAGTTTCCCATACTAATCAATGGGGCTGCGTTACTGAGCTTTACGCTGCTTTTTGGCAGGTGTTACACTTTTTCTCAGCCGCCTCTCCCCATTGATGTCTATGGGGAAACCGTGCACGAGCACATATAACCAGCTCACCGCTCACTTAAGCAACGCTGGTATTGGAGTGCGGTATGGAGCACAATTTTGCTCTATGCTCATTTCTTGTCTTTTAACGCCGGGTTTGTAAAAACCTTTAATACCAGTGCTGTAGGTAAGTGAGCGGTGAGAATAAACTGCACGTTAGCACCGCACAGCTCAAAACTCATAATCTGGCCGATTGTATTAGACTAGAAATACTATTTCGAATTTGAATGTTACATTTGAATTTGAATGTCACATTTGAATTCGAATATTACATTTCGAAATTGAATGAATACATAGCTAAACATTCTATTTGTCTAACGAATATTTTTTTTAATTTTATTGAAAATTTGGAAAAAAATTGAAAATAGAATGTTAGAATGTTATATAAACATTCGAAATTCCATTCAAATGAACGAATGTATCAAAATTCTTTTAAATGTTTAATTTTTAGAAACATTCGCCCATCCCTTGTAGTTGGTAGGACAGCCATATGCTTGTTTGACTTTTGGCATGCTCTTTTCTTATTAGGAACAAGACTTAGATATCAAAATAACAAGAGTATTGCATTGAGCAATGATACTTTTTTATTGGACTAACTATACATTTATAAGTTGACAAGCTTTTGGAAGAGTTCCTTCCTTTATCAAGTCTGAAGCAATACTGACCAATTCAATGGAATTTACAGATTGTATCTTAAAACATAGAATAGCTAAGAAGACAGAAAGTGCAGGGAGAGGAGGAGGTGTCGTAAAAATCATGAGGGGGGCTTAGGTAACAGGCAGACAGTGTCCAGTGTAGGAGAACAGACAGGGGAAATATATAGATTTACATGGAGCATATACTGACATAAAGTTATATATCAACATTGAATCAATATCTATAAAGATGTGAAATTGTATATACAGGGGGAATACAAAAGTTAAAAAAGACAAAAGTGTGAACATAGGCTTACCTGTGTACCTATGTATAAAGAATGTGGAATATACAATGTGATGGACTAAATGAAAGTACATTACAAAATTTTTTGATAATGTGTTAAGAATCCAGAGTCCACATTTAGTCCAGAATTAAACAGGTTGAAGTGCATTATCATTTTCATTTCAAAGGTTTTTCTTTCCATGGTGTTTTTGAAGTTGCCTCTGAGAATTTTGATTTTGAGGTTTTGGATGGAGTGGTCAGGTTGGGTGAAATGGTGACCAACAGGGGTGCAGTATTTTGTTTCACAGTGGTTTTTGATTGAGTGTCTGTGTGAGTTCATCCGAAGGTGCAGTTTTTGGCTTGTTTCTCCAATATAGCATCCCACTTCACATGCAGTGCAATGTATCATGTATACCACATTTGCAGATATACATGAATATGCCCCTTTAATGTTATAAGATTTATTATTGTGATTTGCTGTGCTGCTTTCACAAACGTGTTGACACAGTTTGCAGAGAGCTTTATAGCAGCACTTGGTTCCATTCTGAGTGTTCTTTTTCTCAAGGAGTAGCTTCCTATGTACCAGTTTCTGCTTTAGGTTAGGTGGTTGTCTGTATGCCAGGATTGGGGGTTTTGGAAAGATTTTTTTGAGTGTGGGATCCTCTAAGAGTAGTGGCTGCAAGTCTTTTATGATTTTTCGTATCCCTTCCACAGCAGGGTTGTATTTGACTACTAGTGGGATACGTGATATGTTTTTCTTCTCCCTGTATTGTAGTAAGTGTTCACGTGGAGTATTGAGGGCAGAGTTAATTTTTTTATTTATAATCCTTGTTTTGTAACCTTTTTCTCTGAATGATTGGGACAGTGTGATGAGGTGTTTGTCACGGTCCTTGGTATCTGAGCAAATTCTGTGGTATCTTGTAGCCTGACTGTAGATTATGGATTTTTTAATGTGATTGGGGTGGGAGCTGGAGCTGTGGAGGTAGCTGCATCTATCTGTTGGTGTCCTGTATACAGATGAGTGCAGTTTGCCATTTGTGATGGATATTGTTGTATCCAGGAAGCTGACACAGTCTCTAGAAAAGTTCATTTTAAGCTTGATTGATGCATGAAATAGATTAAATGATTTATGAAAATGTTCAAGGTTTTTTTCTCCTTCTGTCCATATGATGAAAATATCATCGATGTAGCGAAAGTATTTGAAGGGTTTGTGAGGGTGAGTGGCTAGGAATCTCTGCTCTAAGTCAGCCATGAAGAGGTTTGCGTACTGTGGTGCCATTTTGGTGCCCATGGCTGTTCCCATGGTTTGTAAGTAGATGGAGTGGTTGAAGATGAAATAATTGTGAGTAAGTATAAATGCTGTAAGTTTACTGACTGTAGAAGCACTATATGTCTGGTTAGGGCTGTTGGAGAAAAGAAAGTTTAAGCAGGCATCAATACCATCTTTATGTGGAATATTGCTGTACAGGGATTCCACATCCATTGTCACAAGTAGAGTATCCTCTGGCAATTCTGTTATCTGGCTGATTTTGTTAAGAAAATCAGTGGTGTCTTTTATAAAGCTAGTGGTGTTAATAACTAAGGGCTTAAGAATATTCTCCAATAGGCCCGATAGTTGCTCAGTCAGAGTGTCCATGCCTGTTATTATTGGTCTTCCTGGGTTCCCTGGTTTGTGGATTTTTGGGAGCATGTAGAATGTCCCTATGCTAGGGTTAGAGGGCACCAGTTTGTCCATTTTATGTTGCGTGTGTTTAGGGAATGTTTTAATTAGTTTTCTAAGTTGCAAAGTGTATTCCTGGTTGGGGTCTTTTTCCAGTTTTTTGTAATAAGTTTGATCTGATAATTGTCTATTTCCCTCTGTGATGTAGTCCTGTGTATTCATGATCACCACTGCTCCTCCCTTGTCCGCAGGCTTAATGGTAATATTTTCATTATTTCTTAAGTTTTTTATAGCGTTTTTTTCTAAGTGTGAGAGGTTATACATTATTTTTTTCTGCTGTGTGTTGAGCAGAGATGCAGTTCTCAACCGGAAGCTTTCAATATAGCTGTCCAATTTTGTGTTGCGTCCTGGTGCAGGTGTGAAGATTGTGTTCTTTTTCTTTCCATTGTAGTCCTCCATAGTGCTGGTATTTTCTTTGTCATAGAAGAATTCTTTTATCCGCAATCTCCTGAAGAATTCTTCTAAGTCTGAGTACAGTTGGATTTTGTCTAGATTTGTACTTGGACAGAATGATAATCCTTTACACAGTACTGATATCTCCGGCCCTGACAGGTGGTAGTTTGAAAGGTTCACAATCCCTGAGTTTTCTGTATGGTTTTCTTGGTCGCTGACAGTTTGTGTTTTGAATGAGGTGCTGTTATTGTCTGTGGAAGTTTGGTCATTTGTTGTTGAAGTTGTAGTTGATCTGTCACCTGGAGCTCTGTTATCTTGCATTTGGTGTTTTATTCTGTTTTGTGACAGGCATGCAAGTTTCCTCTTTTTCTTCTTGATAAAATGGTGTTGTTGTGCTTTGTGGAAGTGTTGCATTCCTTTTTTAATTTCTTCATTGTACCCATTATTTTCTTGTAGTTTTTGTAGTAGGAGCTGCTTTTGGTCTTTGTTTATTTGCTTTTTGCTGTATAGTTGATGAATTAGGTTATTTCTCAGTTTCTCACTGGTACGTCTGCAAAGTTTTTCAGCATACTCACAGTTATGAGTGGTTGCAAGTGGATTCTTAATTTTCAGTCCATTTGGAATGAGATTAATTTTTTTGCAGGATGATAGGAAGTATATATCACTGTTGATCTGTGTTTCTTTTGTGATCAGTTTCATGATTTGCTTCTTATTATGGCTATATTCAGTATCTTCCATAGTCACGTTGATTGGAGTAGCCGTGTTAGTCCAGAGATTTAGATATCAAAATAACAAGAGTATTGCATTGAGCAATGATACTTTTTTTATTGGACTAACTATACATTTATAAGTTGACAAGCTTTCGGAAGAGTTCCTTCCTTTATCAAGTCTGAAGCAATACTGACCAATTCAATGGAATTTACAGATTGTATCTTAAAACATAGAATAGCTAAGAAGACAGAAAGTGCAGGGAGAGGAGGAGGTGTCGTAAAAATCATGAGGGGGGCTTAGGTAACAGGCAGACAGTGTCCAGTGTAGGAGAACAGACAGGGGAAATATATAGATTTACATGGAGCATATACTGACATAAAGTTATATATCAACATTGAATCAATATCTATAAAGATGTGAAATTGTATATAAAGCTCTCTGCAAACTGTGTCAACACGTTTGTGAAAGCAGCACAGCAAATCACAATAATAAATCTTATAACATTAAAGGGGCATATTCATGTATATCTGCAAATGTGGTATACATGATACATTGCACTGCATGTGAAGTGGGATGCTATATTGGAGAAACAAGCCAAAAACTGCACCTTCGGATGAACTCACACAGACACTCAATCAAAAACCACTGTGAAACAAAATACTGCACCCCTGTTGGTCACCATTTCACCCAACCTGACCACTCCATCCAAAACATCAAAATCAAAATTCTCAGAGGCAACTTCAAAAACACCATGGAAAGAAAAACCTTTGAAATGAAAATGATAATGCACTTCAACCTGTTTAATTCTGGACTAAATGTGGACTCTGGATTCTTAACACATTATCAAAAATTTTTGTAATGTACTTTCATTTAGTCCATCACATTGTATATTCCACATTCTTTATACATAGGTACACAGGTAAGCCTATGTCCACACTTTTGTCTTTTTTAACTTTTGTATTCCCCCTGTATATACAATTTCACATCTTTATAGATATTGATTCAATGTTGATATATTACTTTATGTCAGTATATGCTCCATGTAAAGCTATATATTTCCCCTGTCTGTTCTCCTACACTGGACACTGTCTGCCTGTTACCTAAGCCCCCCTCATGATTTTTAAGACACCTCCTCCTCTCCCTGCACTTTCTGTCTTCTTAGCTATTCTATGTTTTAAGATACAATCTGTAAATTCCATTGAACTGGTCAGTATTGCTTCAGACTTGATAAAGGAAGGAACTCTTCCGAAAGCTTGTCAACTTATAAATGTATAGTTAGTCCAATAAAAAAAGTATCATTGCTCAATGCAATACTCTTGTTATTTTGATATCTAAATCTCTGGACTAACACAGCTACTCCAATCAACGTGAACAAGACTTAGGCCTAGATTTAGAGTTCGGCGGTAGCCGTCAAAACCAGCGTTAGAGGCTCCTAACGCTGGTTTTGGGCACCCGCTGGTATTTGGAGTCAGTGATTAAAGGGTCTAACGCTCACTTTTCAGCCGCGACTTTTCCATACCGCAGATCCCCCTACGCCATTTGCGTAGCCTATCTTTTCAATGGGATCTTTCTAACGCCGGTATTTAGAGTCGTTTCTGCAGTGAGCGTTAGAGCTCTAACGACAAGATTCCAGCCGCCTGAAAATAGCAGGAGTTAAGAGCTTTCTGGCTAACGCCGGTTTATAAAGCTCTTAACTACTGTACCCTAAAGTACACTAACACCCATAAACTACCTATGTACCCCTAAACCGAGGTCCCCCCACACCACCGCCACTCGATTAAAATTTTTAACCCCTAATCTGCCGACCGCCACCTACGTTATATTTATGTACCCCTAATCTGCTGCCCCTAACCCCGCCGACCCATGTATTATATTTATTCACCCCTAACCTGCCCCCCACAACGTCGCCGCCAGCTACTTACAATAATTAACCCCTAATCTTCCGACCGCAAATCGCCGCCACCTACGTTATCCCTATGTACCCCTAATCTGCTGCCCCTAACATCGCCGACCCCTATATTATATTTATTAACCCCTAATCTGCCCCCCTCAACGTCGCCGACACCTGCCTACACTTATTAACCCCTAATCCGCCTCACTAACCCTATCATAAATAGTATTAACCCCTAATCTGCCCTCCCTAACATCGCCGACACCTACCTTCAATTATTAACCCCTAAACTTCCGATCGGAGCTCACCGCTATTCTAATAAATGGATTAACCCCTAAAGCTAAGTCTAACCCTAACACTAACACCCCCCTAAGTTAAATATAATTTTTATCTAACGAAATAAATTAACTCTTATTAAATAACTTATTCCTATTTAAAGCTAAATACTTACCTGTAAAATAAATCCTAATATAGCTACAATATAAATTATAATTATATTATAGCTATTTTAGGATTAATATTTATTTTACAGGCAACTTTGTAATTATTTTAACCAGGTACAATAGCTATTAAATAGTTAAGAACTATTTAATAGTTACCTAGTTAAAATAATAACAAATTTACCTGTAAAATAAGTCCTAACCTAAGTTATAATTAAACCTAACACTACCCTATCAATAAAATAATTAAATAAACTACCTACAATTACCTACAATTAACCTAACACTACACTATCAATAAATTAATTAAACACAATTGCTACAAATAAATACAATTAAATAAACTAGCTAAAGTACAAAAAATAAAAAAGAACTAAGTTACAGAAAATAAAAAAATATTTACAAACATAATAAAAATATTACAACAATTTTAAACTAATTACACCTACTCTAAGCCCCCTAATAAAATAACAAAGACCCCCAAAATAAAAAATTCCCTACCCTATTCTAAATTAAAAAAGTTACAAGCTCTTTTACCTTACCAGCCCTGAACAGGGCCCTTTGCGGGGCATGCCCCAAGAATTTCAGCTCTTTTGCCTGTAAAAAAAAACATACAATACCCCCCCCCAACATTACAACCCACCACCCACATACCCCTAATCTAACCCAAACCCCCCTTAAATAAACCTAACACTAAGCCCCTGAAGATCTTCCTACCTTGTCTTCACCATCCAGGTATCACCGATCCGTCCTGGCTCCAAGATCTTCATTCAACCCAAGCGGGGGTTGGCGATCCATAATCCGGTGCTCCAAAGTCTTCCTCCTATCCGGCAAGAAGAGGACATCCGGACCGGCAAACATCTTCTCCAAGCGGCATCTTCGATCTTCTTCCATCCGGTGCGGAGCGGGTCCATCTTGAAGCAGGCGACGCGGATCCATCCTCTTCTTCCGATGTCTCCCGACTAATGACGGTTCCTTTAAGGGACGTCATCCAAGATGGCGTCCCTCGAATTCCGATTGGCTGATAGGATTCTATCAGCCAATCGGAATTAAGGTAGGAATTTTCTGATTGGCTGATGTTCCGATCAGCCAATAGAATGCGAGCTCAATCTGATTGGCTGATTGGATCAGCCAATCGGATTGAACTTGATTCTGATTGGCTGATTCCATCAGCCAATCAGAAAATTCCTACCTTAATTCCGATTGGCTGATAGAATCCTATCAGCCAATCAGAATTCGAGGGACGCCATCTTGGATGACGTCCCTTAAAGGAACCGTCATTAGTCGGGAGACATCGGAAGAAGAGGATGGATCCGCGTCGCCTGCTTCAAGATGGACCCGCTCCGCACCGGATGGAAGAAGATCGAAGATGCCGCTTGGAGAAGATGTTTGCCGGTCCGGATGTCCTCTTCTTGCCGGATAGGAGGAAGACTTTGGAGCACCGGATTATGGATCGCCAACCCCCGCTTGGGTTGGATGAAGATCTTGGAGCCAGGACGGATCGGTGATACCTGGATGGTGAAGACAAGGTAGGGAGATCTTCAGGGGCTTAGTGTTAGGTTTATTTAAGGGGGGTTTGGGTTAGATTAGGGGTATGTGGGTGGTGGGTTGTAATGTTGGGGGGGGGTATTGTATGTTTTTTTTTACAGGCAAAAGAGCTGAAATTCTTGGGGCATGCCCCGCAAAGGGCCCTGTTCAGGGCTGGTAAGGTAAAAGAGCTTGTAACTTTTTTAATTTAGAATAGGGTAGGGAATTTTTTATTTTGGGGGGCTTTGTTATTTTATTAGGGGGCTTAGAGTAGGTGTAATTAGTTTAAAATTGTTGTAATATTTTTATTATGTTTGTAAATATTTTTTTATTTTCTGTAACTTAGTTCTTTTTTATTTTTTGTACTTTAGCTAGTTTATTTAATTGTATTTATTTGTAGCAATTGTGTTTAATTAATTTATTGATAGTGTAGTGTTAGGTTAATTGTAGGTAATTGTAGGTAGTTTATTTAATTATTTTATTGATAGGGTAGTGTTAGGTTTAATTATAACTTAGGTTAGGACTTATTTTACAGGTAAATTTGTTATTATTTTAACTAGGTAACTATTAAATAGTTCTTAACTATTTAATAGCTATTGTACCTGGTTAAAATAATTACAAAGTTGCCTGTAAAATAAATATTAATCCTAAAATAGCTATAATATAATTATAATTTATATTGTAGCTATATTAGGGTTTATTTTACAGGTAAGTATTTAGCTTTAAATAGGAATAAGTTATTTAATAAGAGTTAATTTATTTCGCTAGATAAAAATTATATTTAACTTAGGGGGGTGTTAGTGTTAGGGTTAGACTTAGCTTTAGGGGTTAATCCATTTATTAGAATAGCGGTGAGCTCCGATCGGAAGTTTAGGGGTTAATAATTGAAGGTAGGTGTCGGCGATGTTAGGGAGGGCAGATTAGGGGTTAATACTATTTATGATAGGGTTAGTGAGGCGGATTAGGGGTTAATAACTTTATTATAGTAGTGATCAGGTCCGCTCGGCAGATTAGGGGTTAATAAGTGTAGGCAGGTGTCGGCGACGTTGTGGGGGGCAGATTAGGGGTTAATAAATATAACATAGGGGTCGGCGATGTTAGGGCAGCAGATTAGGGGTACATAGGGATAACGTAGGTGGCGGCGTTTTACGGAGCGGCAGATTAGGGGTTAAAAGTGTAATGCAGGGGTCAGCGATAGCGTGGGCGGCAGATTAGGGGTTAATAAGTGTAAGGCTAGGGGTGTTTAGACTCGGGGTACATGTTAGAGTGTTAGGTGCAGACGTAGGAAGTGTTTCCCCATAGGAAACAATGGGGCTGCGTTAGGAGCTGAACGCTGCTTTTTTGCAGGTGTTAGGTTTTTTTTCAGCTCAAACAGCCCCATTGTTTCCTATGGGAGAATCGTGCACGAGCACGTTTTTGATGCCGGCCGCGTCCGTAAGCAGCTCTGGTATCGAGAGTTGCATTTGCGGAAAAAATGCTCTACGCTCCTTTTTTGGAGCCTAACGCAGCATTTGTTTGAACTCTCGATACCAGAGTTAAATTTATGGTGCGGCCAGAAAAAAGCCAGCGGAGCGTTAACAGCCCTTTTACCGCCGAACTCCAAATCTAGGCCTAAGTGTACAGGATATTAATATCCCATAGAAGACAATAGCCGCAACTTTTTTCAGTTTACACTAATGCGTTTTTTATACATTTATATGTAAAACGTGTTCTTAAAAGAAGGTGTTTTTTTAACATTTAATTTTTATAGCTGCTACAAGATCATACTGTACTAAATGTTTTTTGGCTCAGGGCACAAAGGGACAGTAAAGACAAAATTAAACTTTCCATTTGACCTCCATTATCTAATTTGCTTTGTTTCCTTAGTAGTCTTTGTTGAAAATCATGGCAACAATGCACTGCAGGGAGCTAACTGCTGATTGGTGGTTACACATAAAGGCCACTTGTCATTGTCTTACCCAATGTGTTCAGCTAGTTCCTGTAGTGCATAGCTGCTCCTTCTATAAAAGATACCAAAAGAATAGAGCAAATTTGATAAAAGAAGTAAATTGGAAAAATGTCTAAAAATGGTACTCTCTGAGACATTAAATATTTTTTTTTGTTTCACGTCCCTATAAGTTATGTCTTAAAACCTTTTGCAAAGGTTTAACACACAGGGGTCTATCACAATCATGTAGAAAAGTGTATCACAATGATTTGTCTATAAAACTTCCTATCAAAGTTTAAAGGGACAGTCTATTCGAGAATTATTATTTTTTTAAAAATAATTTTTATTGATGGTCAAACAATTACAGAAATTGATTTTTCTCAAAAAGTTGCGTACAATCATATACAGAACTACATCACTTGGTGTAACAGTCACATACAAGTACTGAATTTAGAGATAAAACTAATGTATAGTAGTTAAGGAGCAAACCTAACATCTCCCTCTTTTTTTCCTCCCTCAGAAATAGCTGAGGCCACTTTTGGACCCCAATGGATTCAATTCACTAATCTGGGGATTTTTAAGTGGGACAGGCCACTTTTGGACCTGTACTAGTCATTCTTCTTCACATGGTTGCTAGGACCATTAATAGGTCCAGGGAACTGGGGAAAAAAATGAAGGAGGATATAATAACTAACATGATATAAGGTCATAGCAGTTAATGTGATTGTAACTAGCATAGTATCAGAAAATTAGGAAAAAGGTGGGGGGCGGAGCTAGCCTAGAAGCTGAGCGGTCGCATTTTCATGCAGCTCCAGTAATTTATATGTTTAAAGTATATTTTGCGATCGCTCTGCATACCAAACCACCAACAAAAGTTATACCCGGGCGATTGGGGAGCCCTTCTGAGCCAGACTAACCCTATGAGAACCCTAGGAGAGGCTATTAGACCTGATATCTTTGGGAGACATCTGCCAGACGGAATCTCGTAGCGGCCATCTTAAGGCAGACATACTACATGAGCATAGTGAAGATGGCAGCATTAACAAGAGCTTTGGAAGCCTTCGCAAGGCACATGGACAGGCACTATTGGGATCTAAAACGGGAGTTTATGACCTTACGCTGTCAAACTCCGGTAGCTCTCGGACAATCTACAGAGGAAAACCTCTACCCAGAGTGCCAGATTAGCACGCAAGAGACAACGCCAGAAGCCCAGCACTCCCTGCTGACTACAACCTCCGCAGCTGCTGAATCTAACAAGGCATTTATAGCGCTCTCAGAGGGGAACCTGCCAAGCTTAGTTGTACCCAGGCAACAATCTATTGACAAACTGACGCCAACAAAACTAAAGGAGAACCTGACAGGCTCACCTCCACAAAATAACACAAGCGGTGGCGCTGGAACACCCCAGTCTACATTCGGATCTCCTCCCGCTACTTCTATGGAGCCACATTCTACACCCCAAGCAAGGAATCTCGGAACAGAGAATCCTCCTTACCTTATAGCTTATGCAGCAGGAGACCGCAGCAGAGATCTGGTGACGGCGAAGATGAGGAGACTGGTTCAGCAGAGAATGTACTGCACCGGCACAAGATGGCTCTGGGCCTGCACACACACATCCTTGCTGCTCACATGGTTTACCCCTTTACCTACAATCAGATCAGGAGTGGGGTAAGACGATGCGCTGATAGGCCCCTGACAGGTCATCCTAACACTCGTTTTGTGGAGACCTTTCACAGAATGACTTTACACTTTATTTATGCTCTACAGATTAAATTGTATAGACTAGGCTGTATGAGCCTGTTATGACGATATTACAGTTTGAAATATTAGACTTTGCTCTTCATAACATCTGGGACATGACTTGTTGTGTTCTACATGTAAATTGGTGTTTTAGTCATAAAGTGCCCCAAATATGGTTATCAGACAAGCTAATAGATATACTGGGGTCAATCTGTATATTCTCACCTGAGTGTTGAGCTCTGTAGTTTTTTAGGTATACGCATTGAGAGTATTCCTTACCCTATATTAGGCTACTTCCATTACACCACTATTTGCAAGCCTTAACTAGCTAAATATCAACTTCTGATGTCTCTCCACTATCTGTACTATTGCTGTATATCATAATTTGACACACATTGCTCCCAGAGTGTTTGGATCACATGTGAATATTTTATTCCCTGTGGCAGGCTCTCTACTGTTTAGTACTATATTTTGAATGTTGCAAGATGCCTGGAGACTCTCTCTCAATACCTCTAAAGTCATTTGGGCCCCCCAAACTAACTTTCCTGGTGTATGTTTATGTCTGTGTAACTTACATGTTATATATTTACTATCTCTATATAACATTTAGCTTTTCTCACAATACACTGAGGTTTAGTCTCCCCAACTAATGTTTTATGAAGGTGAATCAGCCTTATACTCTAGAAGAATCTACTGTTTCAGCGTTAAAATATATAAAGGGACTTATGTTATTAGCCTAATCTAAATGTTCTTTGGGTTTATTTTTTACTATGCACTAATTGATCGGTTGTTACCCGATAACCCTAGTCTTATATGGCTATTTAGTATTATATAGCACCACATAACCTCCACACGTAGAGTTACACAAGTCTCTCATCTAGGCAAACTATTAGGCCTCCTATTTATTTAGCCCCCTCCTAGAGAGGATATACCTTAACCCCTAATACTTGCACATAACTTGCAGTCTTATTTGTTAAACCTAGTAAAGGAGCAAGTATGACATGGTACATATCATCACTTACATAGGTGCTTCTGATACTGATGTGGGTGGATGAGACAGCTTAGACTACTGCAGCCAGGATTACATATCCATAGTTAAAATGAAATTAACCTCCTTTAGTGCATGTTAACTGTTGAGCAGCCTCCTCCTGAAGCTGGCATGATATCCACTACAAGTGTCTTTTACAAATGGGAAATCCTCTCAGTAGTAACACACTCATTTGTTATCTTTCCTGAGTGTACAGCTATGTAGTGACCAATTATCTATACTCGCATACATTTCTAGGCCTGGCCTGCACTTTGGTCAGGGGTTAATATGTTGGCTGCTGTTCATGCTATATTTAATGACTTAGAAGCTCTACCAACTCTATCTGACCCCTCTCCTTCCTTCCCCGCCGGCACCTATTACCTGCGGGTCATATCCCTAATCCCTTTACCAGCATAGTCTATAGTTGACATCTCCCCAGGAGAGGGGCCCATGTAGTAGTCCTTTCCTTTTCGGGTATATATAAATGCACCCTCCCTGGTTGCACCCTCTCTGGGTAGCTACCCCTATTTTTACATGCCCTAACCTCAATATATTAAGGACGTAGATGGAAGATAACCCCACTAGAAGTTTACTTGTAAGCCCTGAGACCCAATTCTATTTCATTATTAAATAGCCCTGCAGTCTACATCTTGTAAATATAACTTCCCCCCCCCACTTGTATCCTTTCTGAGATGCTTCCCTTACTTTCTTATACCCTAGCTTTAATTTACTAGAGGCGTAGTTTAAAAATAACCCCTACTTAGAAGCTTTGAGATTCCATTCCATTCTACTTAGCCCTGTAGTCTGTACCTTCATAACACTTTAACTGGCTCCGCCCTCCCTTCTCCCCTCCGTTGCGAGCGGCTTTTGTCCGCTGTATTCCCCACCCCCCCATACATTTAGGCCTACGGGAGGCCTAACAAAAGCCAGCTCCCTACCTCTCACTATTTTCAGCTTTTAGAATACCTCTTATCTTGAGGGTAGAGACCACTTGTTACCTGTTATAAAAAAATAAACGAGGCTTCTTCTCTATTTGTTCCAGTCACATATATTTCATAAATATAGTTTTTTTTCACTTTATACTCAACACTGAACTACTATGGACTAGTTACTAAGATAACAAATATTACATTGACACACCAAAGTTGCAACCCTTGTCTGCCTTCAATATGTGAATTGTATTAGTTTCTTTATTGTTTTTGTTTCGTGCCTGGACATACTTTTTATTGTATTGTTTTTACTCAATGCCTCAATAAAAAAATTATGTCAAAAAAAAAATATTAGGAAAAAGGTCTACTATGACATGCTCATAATGATTACTGAGAATATGCAGCAAAAGAATGTATATATCTTGGGTAAGTGAGCAGATGTAGGTTGTCAGGGACAAATGACATCTGTTTGCTCTTTAAAGCACATATACTACATAACTAGGACTTAAGGGGCACACTAATGAACCAACCTCTTTTTTTTTTTACACTTTCATACAGTGTTGTGCAATTTCAGGCCTTCATTCTTCTTTCTATCCAGTCTGGGGGATTTTAAGCAGAGCAGGCCTCTTTTGAACCTATATACAAACCTATATACAAATTATATTGGGATAGCAAGTATAAAAGTAGTAGTTCTGCAACATCAACCTTGTGGACCCCTAACAATAACATATAAAAGAGATAGTGACTGAGTTCCTGTAAAAGTCCAATATGTTAGTTTATATGGAGTATAAAACACTCGTAAAATCCTCTGCCATCATGGCTTAGATCAATAGAAGATAATGAAGAACAACAAGTAGACTAAACAAGTAAATAAAAGGAATAGCTGTTCCTACAGTATGGCTATAATTACAAAGGAGCTATTAGTACTGGATATTTAGTAATAGAGGGTTAAACAGCCCCAGAGAGAATTCCTACAGGCCAGCTATAATAATACATATATTATGGTCTTTCGGCTAATTTATATAAAGTAAACCTAGTGCACTGCTCTGGCTGCTAATGTTAGCTAGTGTTGTCAGACTATTAACAAACAGTTAGGCCCAAATCAGCATAGGGGACACAAACGGGTCTGATGCAACATTACAAAAAGTCCCAACATAGATGTAGAGGCATAAGGAGTAGAGTCGCATTTTGACACCAAAAAAATAATACTAAATAAATATAGAAGAGAATGCGACTCCAATACATATGAATTTCCAGAGTCCTTCAATCAAGCACAGTGTCATTAATCTTGGGAGAGTTTGTATTTCGCTCCACCTAAAATGCACAGGCCCCTGCACACCCAAGAGAGAGCAGCGTCCTCCTATGAGTAGGTGCAAATACTCGCACAGCGTCATCCCACTCCGGATCTCTGGGCCTTCCAGAACCACAGGCTACAATTGGTTGGGATCAAACAGCCCAGGGGTGAACCCAAAGCGGGTGCATATGTGCAGGGGGATAACTGTCTCACGACATATCCATAATTTGTGCGCGTGCCTGTAGATCAGTGAACCATACCGAGTCAGGATCCTTATACGAGACCGCAGCTCTGCTTCCACCTTCCAGGGTACCGGCAGCAAGTATGGGAACTTTAGACAGCATAATTTGCTCCACAAATTGTAGGGCCAATCCCAGGATATTTTGCCCATTCTCAGAACCGCCTTGGGGGGTTGCGATAGACTTGGGTATGGAGGGCTTACATGTAGCTAGTTTCTGATCTGTAGAGTTAGAGCAGCGGTCTTCCTCTATGGGTGACCTAGACTTGTCAAGGCATTGCTGCGGCTTACACAGAGTAGCATCCATCTGATCAGCAACCGCCCCAATCATGGGCCTATTGTGCAGTAAGATGTCATCAATTCTGCTGCAGATCTTGTGCCCAAATTCTGAAAAGAGGGTCAGTATCTCTGAGTAAGAAATCACCATTCTGCTCACAACACTAGTTTAAGTTGTAATTGTAGGAGAGGAGAATTTACTTTGTTCTACTAATACCCGGTCACTCAGGGGGTGGGGGGGGGTGCTGAGGTTTTCCTCCACAAGGCCACCTAAAATCTCAGCGGTACAGTCTGAAAGGCTCCACATCAAATAATATTAGTAGGATCCAATCCAGCAGAGTTTGATTTCTTTTATTTAATAAATTCTGCGCTGAATGGCACCTCCAAAATCAGATATCCTGGCGAAAAAGAATATATTTCAGTCAGAGCTCTCAGATTATCAGCCATCTTTGGCCAGAGCCTGGACAGGCCCCCCTTGAGAATTTTTATTGTTGAAAAAGATAGATAATCCCTTTATTACCTATTCCCCAGTTTTGCACAACCAACACACTTATATTAATATACTTTTTGCCTCTGTGATAATCTTGCATCTAAGCCTGTGCAGACTGCCCCTTATTTCAGTTCTTTCGACAGACTTGCATTTCAGCCAATCAGTGCTGACTCATAGATAACTTCACGGGCGTAAGCACAATGTTATCTATATGGCACACGTGAACTAACGCCCTCTAGCTGTGAAAAAACTGTCAAAATTCATTCAGATAAGAGGCGGCATTCAAGGGTTTAGAAATTAGCATATGAGCCTACCTAGGTTTAGCTTTGAACTAAGAATACCCAAAGAACAAAGCAATTTTGATGATAAAAGTAAATTGCAAAGTTGTTTAAAGACATGCCCTATCTGAATTGTGAAAGTTTAATTCTGACTAAACTGTCCCTTTAATGGGGATTTTCTGCAGAAAATCATCAGATACATTTTTTTAAAGAAATAGAAAGGTCAAAATTGAAATTTACCTGGGTATATATCAGTTTGGAATAGAATCAGTTTTGCATTATACTTCCATTAGCAAAAATGCTTGTAGCAAAAGTTAGAAATATTTTTCACCAGCATACGCACGTAACCTGTGGGGGCCCATGCACCAGTATTCAAACACCATGCCTGCTCAGAGAACTGGCAGTGGTGTTTATTATATCTGTGAATGGAGACATAATTTGTGTCATACGTGCCACTGCTGACTCTCTGAGTAGATGGGGTGTTTGAATACTGGTGCTGAGTCTTTTACAACATATGCTAATGAAAGTGAATTGCAAAACTGCTTCTATTTCAAAACTGGAAATGCACCTATTCACCTTTCAATTTCGACCTTTCTTTCCCTTTAAGGATTGATGTTCAACCACACAGCTATCTAGGGTCAGCACCGCAAAAATGAACAAATTGGAGCATGTAACTATTGGATTAGAATGCCCCTTTAATCAAGACCCACCCTATCTTTCTGAGGGTATTTAAAGAGATCTGTTTAGCTCTGCTAAACATTTAGCTCTGCTTCTTAGCAAAGAGATCAAACTACAAAAGGATCAAATACATAAGGATATTTGAGTTATTTCAGGAGTTATTCAGGGTTATTCAGGCTTATTCAGTAGTAAATAATACTTATATTTTTCTTATTGTTAAAGTGTTGCATAGTTTAAAATGTCTCAGATACAGTGCAATGGGTGTTTTGCACTTTTTAATCGTTCTACTTTTTGGAGATTTAGGGGCTGTCCTGTTTGTAAGCAGTTTTCCCTGTTAAGGGAGGAAATAGCTAAACTTCAAGCTAAGGTAAGTAACATACCTGTTACCTCTACAAAGCTGCCTCAGAAAGAAGCCCCTCTACCCCAGAGATCAGCAAGGAGAGGCAGATGGATCACTGTAGGCTCTGGAAGAATTAGAACAGTAGACCAGAAGCATTGCCCACAACCTCTGCCATTGCAAAACTCCTATGCTGCTCTTGCCGAATATACTTGTGATGAGGAGATTGCTGTTTCTGAGCCCTCTGAAGCTGTAACAGGTAATTTAAATCTATTGGCACCTGATTCTCCAGGTAACATAACACAGGAAAGAACTGCAGATGTGTTTTTGAGAAAAAGACTGTTAGTGGGTGACTCTATTTTGAGGAATGTGTATTTAGGTGAAAGTAAAGGAGAAACAAGGGAGGTTAGATGTCTTCCAGGAGCTACTGCTCACAGGGATAAGAATCGTATTTTGAGAATTGTTAAGGCAGCAGGAAAGGGAAGTGAGTTAGATGTGATTGTACATTTAGGAACAAATGATCTGGCTAGTAATCATGTTGCTGCTGTTCAGAAAGAGTTTTGTGACCTAGGTAATCATTTAGAGACTGTGGCATCAACTCTATCATTTTCTGCTATTTTACCTGTGTATGGCCAGGAAGCAGGAAAGATGGAGCGGATAACAACATTTAATTCTTGGTTAGATAAGTGGTGCAGGGAACGAGGATTTGGTTTTATTGGCCATTATAGCTCTGTTTGGAAAGATACTAGGTTATTTAGGAGAGATGGCTTGCATTTGGATGCTAAAGGAACAGAGTATCTGGGAGAGGAGTTTAAATACTTTATTAGAAATCATTTAAACTAATAAAGGGGGGTAGCATTAATATATCCACCTGCCCCCCACAGCATGCCAAAACTGTTAGTCCAAGTAACAATTCTAGAAATTCTAGTAGAAAAATTCTTCGTGCCATGAGCACAAATGCTCGCAGCTTAGGAAATAAATTACCTGAACTCATTTCAATAATGACTAGGGACAACTTGGATTTAGTAGCTATAACAGAAACATGGTACAATGATTTGCATGACTGGGACATAGTCATACCTGGATACAGGTTATTTAAAAAGAACAGAGTAGGAAAGAAAGGTGGAGGAGTTGCTTTGTATGTAAATGAAAATATAAAGGTTACTGAAATTGTAGGAACAAATGATGAGGTGGAAAGTATTTGGGTGACTTTGGAAATTGGAGATAAAAATGTTTTTAGAATAGGGGTTGTATATAGGCCTCCATTGCAGGATGAAAAACTGGACAATCTGTTATTAGATGAAATAACCAAAATGACCATGAAGGGTAAGGTTATAGTACTGGGGGACTTTAATTTGCCAGATATAGACTGGAAGATTCCTTCTGCCAGATCGGCTAGAAGCAGGTATATTCTTGAATCTCTGCTAGGGGAATCACTTGAACAATTAGTCAAGGAACCAACTCGTAAGGAAGCTATATTAGATCTAATACTTACAAACAGTGATACAGTTTCAGATGTGTCTGTAGGTGAGAACTTAGGATCGAGTGATCATCAATCTGTTTGGTTTAGTATTCATGTTCAGGAACTGTCCACCCAGACTAAAACAAAAGTTTTAGACTTTAGGACGGCAGATTTTTCATTAATGGGAGAATACCTAAAGAACTATTTAAAGGGGAAAACTCTTATTACAGGGGTTCAAGAACAGTGGGAATTTGTGAAAGGTGCCATTTTAGATTCAACCGCACACTGTATTAGACATGTCTGTAAAAGTAAAAGAAAGCGGAAACCAATTTGTTTTTCCAAAGAAGTAGCACATGCTGTAAAGACAAAAAAGATAGCTTATAAAAATTACAGACACACACAAGCAGATGATGATATGAAAATATGGAGACTCCAACAAAAAAAGACTAAGCAGTTAATTAGGAAGGTTAAAGCTCATGCAGAAGAGAAGATAGCACAGTCAGTAAAACATGGGGACAAAACATTCTTTAGATATATCAGTGAAAGAAGAAAAAATAAGGTAGGAATAGTAAAATTGAAATCAGTTGATGGTAGAATAATAGAAGGAGATAAGCAGATTGCAGACTGTCTCAATGATTACTTCTGTTCTGTTTTCACTAAAGATTGTGAAGATACAATGTCTACATTAAGGGATGCAACGCAAAATAGAAACAAGCTTAACAGTAATCTTTTTACAGAGGATGAGGTTTTGTTAGCATTATCAAAAATAAATGTTACAAAGGCAGTGGGTCCTGATAATATTCATCCAAGGGTTTTAAAAGAACTTCGATCAGTGCTAACTGTCCCATTAACTGATCTGTTTAATCAGTCACTATTAACAGGAGCTGTCCCAGATGATTGGAGAATAGCAAATGTAATACCCCTTCATAAAAAGGGCAGTAGAGAAGAATCTGGCAACTACAGGCCAGTTAGTTTAACTTCAGTAGTAGGGAAATTAATGGAAAGCCTCTTAAAAGAAAGAATTATGACTTACATAAAGACAAACAATTTAGAGGACCAAAATCAGCATGCTTTTACTTCAGGGAGATCATGTCAGACTAATCTAATTGACTTCTTTGATTATGTAACAAAAGTATTAGACAAGGGAGGAGCAGTTGATGTAGCATATCTAGATTTCAGCAAAGCATTTGACACCGTCCCACACAATAAACTTATTCACAAACTATATCTCCTTGGTCTAGATTCAAAAATTGTGAACTGGGTGGAATGCTGGCTTAAGGACAGAAAACAAAGTGAGGGGGCTGTTACTAGTGGTGTTCCTCAGGGGTCAGTTCCGGGGCCTGTTTTGTTTAACATATTTATCTGCGATATCAGCAAAGGGCTACAGGGGAAAGTATGTCTCTTTGCAGATGATACAAAAATTTGCAACAGAGTGGATGTTCCAGGGGGGGTAGACAAAATGAGAAGTGATATACAACAATTGGAGGATTGGACAAATGACTGGGGTCTAAAGTTTAACACAGCAAAGTGTAAAATAATGCATTTAGGGAAGAAAAATCCAAATGTTAATTACAGACTCAATGACACTTTACTGACTGTTACAGACGAGGAACAGGACTTGGGAATTATTATTTCAGATGATTTAAAACTTAGTAAACAATGTAGTAATGCAGCGAGTAAGGCTAGCAGAATGCTTGGATGTATTGGTAGAGGTATTTGCAGCAGAAATAGTAAGGTTCTTATGCCACTTTATAGATCATTAGTTAGGCCTCATCTTGAGTATTGTGTGCAGTTCTGGAGACCATATCTTCAGAAGGATATTAACAAACTTGAATCTGTGCAAAGGAGGGCTACCAAAATGGTACATGGTCTAAAAAATAAAACTTACCAGGATAGGCTCAATGACCTAAATATGTATAGCTTAGAGGAGAGAAGGGAAAGAGGTGATATGATAGCAACTTTCAAGTACATTAAAGGGTTTAGTAAAACTGAGGCTGTGGGTATTTTACATAAAATGGAAAATTCAAGAACAAGGGGACATGAGCTCAAGCTAAAGGGTAGATTCAGAAGTAATTTGAGGAAGCACTTCTTTACAGAAAGAGTGATTGATTTATGGAATAAACTTCCTCAAGAGGTAGTAGCAACAAACACTGTGGGGGACTTTAAAAATGCATGGGACAAGCATAGGGCTATCCTACGAACTAGATAAGTTTATACTGTTAGGTAAGGTCGGGCAGACTTGCTGGGCCTATGGCTCTTATCTGCCGTCAATATCTATGTTTCTATGTTTCTAAGATATTACACTCAAATTCAGATGAATTTAAGTCCAGGGGGCCAATTTATCAAGCTCCGTATGGAGCTTGATGCCCCTTGTTTCCAGCGAGCCTTCACGATCGCCGGAAAAAAAAGTTCTGAAGCAGCGGTCTAGAGACAGCTGCTCCACAACATTTCCGCCTGCTCTGAGGCCGCGGACAGAAATCAACCCAATCAAATACGATCGGTTAGTGGCCGATTGGACGCGAATCTGCAGGGGGCGGCATTGGACCAGCAGTTTACAAGAACTGCTGGTGCAATGGTAAATGCTAACAGCGTATGCTTTCGGCATTTATTGATGTGCAGCGGACATGATACACTACATCGTATTATGTACGCTCGCACTATGTTAAATATACCCCCAGGAATAAACTTGATTCTTAAATGAAATTTGTAGCCAAAGCTGCTTAATTTAATTAAACAGAGTTGATCACCAATCTCATGCCTTTGCTTTTCCAGATGAGGGTTTTAACAAGAGTGGCATAAAGGCATATGCCTAAAAGTGAAAAGAAGAAAAAAAACACCCTACTCGCACGCAGCCACTACTCTTAGAGGATTCCACACTCAAAAAAATCTTTCCACAACCCCCAATCCTGGCATACAGACAACCACCTAACCTAAAGCAGAAACTGGTACATAGGAAGCTTACCCTTGAGAAAAAGAACACTCAGAATGAAACAAGCAAAACATTGCACCTTCGAATGAACTTACACAGACACTCAATCAAAAACCACTGTGAAACAAAATACTGCACCCCTGTTGGTCACCATTTCACCCAACCTGACCACTCCATCCAAAACCTCAAAATCAAAATTCTCAGAGGCAACTTCAAAAACACCATGGAAAGAAAAACCTTTGAAATGAAAATGATAATGCACTTAATTCTGGACTAAATGTGGACTCTGGATTCTTAACACATTATCAAAAATTTTTGTAATGTACTTTCATTTAGTCAATTACATTGTATATTCCACATTCTTAATACATAGGTACACAGGTAAGCCTATGTCCACACACAGTATATGCTCCATGTAAAGCTATATATTTCCCCTGTCTGTTCTCCTACACTGGACACTGTCTGCTTGTTACCTAAGCCCCCCTCATGATTTTTACGACACCTCCTCCTCTCCCTGCACTGTCTTCTTAGCTATTCTGTGTTTTAAAATACAATTTGTAAATTCCATTGAATTGGTCAATATTGCTTTAGATTTGATAAAGGAAGGAACTCTTCCGAAAGCTTGTCAACTTATAAATGTATAGTTAGTTCAATAAAAAAAAGTATCATTGCTCAATGCAATACTCTTGTTATTTTGATATATATATATATATATATATATATATATATATATATATATATATATAAAAAAAATATATATATATATATATGATACTGTTCATGTAAAATACATATCAATTCCTATATACCTATATGAATAGATATGCATTAGACATGTGCGATTAATTTAGTTCCTAATCTAAATTCAGACGAATTCAGCAAAATTCAGAGATTCAAATCGATTAGAATTTCCGAATTACCCTAGCAAAGAAACTAAACTAATCCGAATGCATTTGTTACAAATAAATCCAAATTAGTTTGGATGTATTCAAATGCATTTGAATGCATTTGAATGGCCATTGACTAATCACAATTCAGTATAACAAATACATTTAGTGAGATAGAACAGTGAAATAATTCAGTTTGTGTAACTTGGAACCATCTGAATCAATATAACACATACCGAACTTCAAAATTTACGAATCAATCCGAAACAAATACATCCAAATGCATTCGAATGCATCCGAATTCGAAATGAATGCATTTGAATGAATCGATCCAAACCAAAATTTGAAAAAATCATAATTGGTCCGAAACGAACCGAAACTAATTTTTCCGATGTGCACATGTCTATTAAACATGTATAGGTATGTACACACACACATATATAGAATTATGTATTAAAAATAAATAGGACATTATCCTGTATGTAAGTGAAGAAGATTGAAATGTTAAATATGTACAGTAAATATAAAGTAAAACACAGAAATACATAAATACATCTGTACACACATATATACATACATTTACATATATACATATACATATGTATATATATATATATATATATATATATATATATATATATATATATATATATATATATATATATATATGTACCTCTCTGTTAAAGCCTTTTGCTTTAACATTTTTCTAATACCTGAGACCTCATATCTTTGAGCCCTTATAACTTTTTATTGCAATATTTTTTTACATTTTATTAGACAGTGTTATTATGGGAGTGACTGTACTATGAAATGTATATTTGATGGAGTTTTTTGACATTTTTTTATTTGAGTGTAACAGTTAATCACAGCTTAAATTCAATTCTGCTTGAGTAAACAAGTTCACTTTAAACGTATTATATGCACGTTACTGATGATGTATGCAAACACCTGAGATAAACCAAATATCGCTGGCATGAAAGTTAGCAACCACTTGTAATCTGGCCCAAAATGGGTTAAATATATTGTGGCTGTATATCATTTGTTAAAAACAAAAGTGCTCTAAATTAGAGCAGTTATTTTATATTTTTTATCTAGAATATCAAGCTCATCTGTGCATCCATGCAATTCTGTTTGATATCTACATAGAAATCTTAATTTATTGTTAGGAAAGCATACATTTTCTGTATCTTAATGGCGGATTCCAAAGTAAAAATAGCATTCTCTATTTCAGTAAAGTACTTTATTTAAAAAAAAAATACTTTTCATTGCTATATGTTTAATCTGTTCAAAGTGATTCAATAATATATAGTGAAATGTGTTCCCCCGTGCCACTCCAGATGAGTTAGCAAATAAAAAGCAGGCATACACACCTATACTCTAATTATTTGTCAGCATCCTTATCTGGAGCAGAAAAAAAGGAATTAAAAAGGCTTTTTTTTTTTTTTTTTAAAGGTATTTTATATTTACACTAAATAATATCCCTTTAAGAACTTTTAAGAAATACTATTGCTGTTGCGGATTCACCCAAGTAGTTTATAAAGATAAAATGTTTCTATATTAAAAAGCAAGAAGGACATTGCTTACCTTTTATAAGCAGCAGCATAATAAGATTATACATCTTTCCCATACTAGAGAGAACCAGTTCTCATGCGTTCAGTTTAACCTTGATCTGCTGTTATGGAAATATACTGCATCATTCAGATTTTGACACCACCTTCTGACATACTTAACTTGATGCTTACTTACCATTAGTTGAGAGGAAATGTTCAAAATATATTTCTTTAAAAAGCGAAAATTAAGCAAGATTTTACCAGTGGGTTGGTTTTCTTCAAAAATAGATTGGTAAATAATAGAGTTTAGTTTAAAATCTGCACTATGGCTCAATTTTAGGTTTCAACTGTTCTGCATTATCTTAAATACAAAGTAAATATCAGGGATCATGCTAGTATATAAAAACTATCCATATATTTCCTTATAAAACATCTAAGCTGTAAATAACATCAGATTACAAGTGGAGCGCAAAATATCACTTTAGCTAAAGTGATGTTTGCGCTCCATTTTTTTAACACCAGTGCATGCTTATGTGCTCACGAGAGCGCGCTTCCATAGGCTTCAATGGGAGCCTTGTTCTGATGCTGTCACAGATGGCATCAGAACCTCGAGCAGCAAAGAGGTAAGTAGTGCAGCGATAGGCAGCAGTTAGTAAATATATATGTATATGCTGATATACATATATATATATTTATGTGTTAATATGTGTATATACACATATTAACACACACACACACACACACATATATATATATATCTATATATATATGTATATATATAAGCATATACATATATATTTACTGGGAACACACAGTTCCATGGACTGCAATGTAAAGGCACTTTTCAGTGCAGTTTTAATGCTAAAAAAGTTTGTTTTTATTAAAAAAACTATAATGCCCTCTATTTCGAGGACATTTGAGTCCCTTTTAGAAAATTAACCAGAGAAAAAAAAAATAACCAGCCACTTGTAATGGTTGGTTAATTATCGCGCTCCCTCAATTGAGCAAATTTGTCCATTTGCTGGAGCGCGATAATTCAGTGCTCCACTTGTAATCTAGCCCAAATTGTTGTATGGATTCAAGTCGATTATGTTTTGCAGTGTATTTCTTGACCATTAAATATTGTAGAACTGTATGATTAACAAGTGCATAATAAAAAGGCAATGCAATAGTACTTAAAGAGATAGGAAAGTCAAAATTAAACTTTCAAATGTGCTTGGTTCTCTTGGCATATCTTGCTGAAAAAGAATACGCACACATCCAACACCACTGGAAGCTAGAAGTCTTTTGTGATTGGCTATCTGGAAGTGTTCAGCCAGCTGCCAGTAGTGCAATGCTGTTCCTTCAGCAAAGGATAACACGATAATGAAACAAATATGATACTAGAACTAAATTAGAAAATTGTGTGTTCCAAATCATGAAAGAAATTGTTAGGGTTTCCTGTCCCTTTCATTTTAAATGAGTAATAGATTTTTTCTGACAAATTTAAAAATGTATTTCAATTTGTACCAATTATAGTCTTGTATACGTATACACTGTGAATTCTTGCACACAAAAAAAATGTATGCATAATTTGATAATGGAAGTACATTTTTAAAGTTTCTTTAAACTGCTTGCTCTATCTGAATAATACAAGTTTATCTTTCACTTCTTTGTCCCTTTAATAAATCCAGGGAGGCTTTTTAATAAGAGCCTTAATTTAATATATATGTTTATCTGAAAACCAATGGTGTTACGTTGGCAATCATTTAATTCATATGCCATAGAAGCTGTAACTGCACCCCCTTTGTATAAAACTAGTTTGTGTACACAGCAGTAGGTTTTACTATTATGTATCTGTAATAACTTTGGCAATAACAGGTCAAATGATGTATATTTGTTTATTTGGTACTATTAATACATCTAAAAAAAAAAGGGGAACCAAAATCGCTGGAATTCGCACAATGTGTCAGGATACTTTATTGATTTGACATTTCAGGAAGTGTATCCCCTTCCTCGGACCTGCGAGTGCGGTTCTCTTTATTTTGTGTGTGTGTGTGTATGTATATATGTGCCTTTGGATGTTTTTAGGAAAATGCATAGTTGCCAACAGTCCCTAATTTCCAGGGACAGTCCCTAGATTTTGTTGTATGTCCCTAGATTTTTTTTGTCCCTGGAAATGTCCCTGAAAATCTCTTTTGCACAACATTTGTTGTTTGTATATATATATATATATATACACATACACACATATATACATATATACAGATAGAAGATAGATGCTAAATAGATATAGTGTATTATTTAAATATAATTCATTCCTAATGGAATATTGTTATTATTGAATGGGTTCACATATTATTTGTCTTTCTAATTTTGATGCTGTGTTGTAAAAATAACCATATGCCCAGAATGTGTTCCAGAGACTGGGTAAGTGTAAGAGCTTGGTGCTGTAATCTGTATAATAAACTATGGATAAGGCTAAATTATACTATTACTTTCAAATGGGTGTGTTTTGATTGCAGAACTGAGGGGGCGGAGCAGTTGAACAGTAGGTCGTCAATACTCCAGTAATCCGCTTGCTTACTCTGCTGCAAAGTGTCCCTGGAATTTTTTTTTAAATGTTGGCAACTATGAAAATGTAATACCCATAAATATATTTGTGGTCCTTAATGATTCTAAGTAATTGATTGGCAATGTTTCCTTCCACATTTGCTTCCTTCTATGCTAGAGTTTAACCTTACCATTCTCCACAATAACCTCAGCAATATGGATGAAAGAGAAGATGTTCTAAGGCAGACTTTCACAATGGATAAATGCTCAGTTTGCAAAGTGAGTCCTTTTCGATGAAGCCTGGAAGAACTACCGGCAGTGTGACACCACTGGAGGTGGGCTGTGTTACTTAACTGGAGAAAAATCTGCCGGGTGACTCCAAGTATCCAGCCTACTTGATATGCACATTCCTGTGCTTTCCTGCATGTGAGTAGAATCACTTACCATTGATCTCACATACCATTTCTTTGGATGGTCTACCCTTTGAGGTGCATTCTATTTGATTTGTTTTTTAGTTTTCAAGTGTCTGGCCGGACGTTATAGAATAGCTTCCATATTGGGGTTCCTCTGTTCTATCTCTATTCTTTGGCACCTCTATTTAGATATTTAGCACTATTGTTGTGTGTGTGTGTGTGTGTATATATATATATATATATATATATACATTGTATTTTCCGCTCCATAAGACGCACCTGAACATAAGACGCACCTAGTTTTTAGAGGAAAACAAGAAAAATAATCAAATGGTGTAGTAAACTATTTAATAAACTATAACAGAATAATAGAACAGCAGTCAACAGTGGAATAAAGAACCATCATCAGTGTCATTAACAAACGAAGAGAGACTTTAAGGTTTCGAGTACCGGTACTCTTCTAGTCTGTATACCCCAAGAACTCTGAATCGCTAGAGTCGGAATTTAAGAAGCTCAGATCACAAACATAACTTTCAACGCTATCTTCAGTTAAGAAATCATCTTCGGTTCCATCCAAAGCATTGCTAATGCCACATTTTTTGAATGAATGTACAACGATTTCCTCCTTCACTGAGTGTCATGATGTTTTCACCCATTTACAAACTTGAGTGATAGAGGGCCTCTTCATTCATCGAGTAGGTGTCAGATCATGATTACCAGCAGCCATTCATTTGTTCGACTCTTCTCGCATAAAGACCTTAAATGGTTAGTTGATGGAAACGTCGAGAGGTTGCAACTGGCTGGTAAGACCTCCCGGAATTACAGCTAGATGAGTCTTTACTTCTTTAAAGCACTTTTTTGTAGTTTTGCTATGTGCTCTAATTGGTCAAGCACTAATAAGGCAGGTTTTTTCAGAAGCCCTCCATGACGTTTGGACCACACTTTTTCAAGCCATACTCTCATTCCAATTTCGTCCATCCATCCTTTCTCATGAACATGTACAACAACTCCTCTTGGAATCACTTTTTTTGGAAATGTTTTTCTTTTAAAAATGAACATGGGTGGCAATTTGGTGCTGTATGCACAGCAAGACAACACAACCTTGTAATGGGTTTTCTCATGTCCGGAGGTTTTCACGGTGATAGTTTTGGCACCTTTCAGATCAACAGTCGTATTAGATGGCACATCAAAGTTTAGCGGGACTTCATTCATATTCCCAATCTGTCCAATTTCAAATCCATTTTTCTTCCTAGCATCAATTACACATTTATGAAAAGACAGAATCTTATTTTCATATTCTTTTGGCATTTTTTGTGCAATTCTAGTTTTGGTGCGCATAGCAAGGCCACATCGCCTCATAAATCTGTAGCACCACAATGGTGATCCAGTAAAATTGTGAATGCCTTTCTCTACAGCAATGTGTTTGGCTTCATATATTATCATTTTTGTAGAGACTGATAAGCCATTATTCCTGTGATGTGTGATCCATTCTTTCATGGTCACGTCTAACTGTGGCCACTTTGCAGCATGCCCACGAAAAGTGTGCTTACTTTTATTCGCTTTTTGCAGTTGATCCTCCTGTTTCCTCCACTCTTTTATCATTTTTTAAGTTGGAGGTGGCCCAAAATGTCTCTCTGCTGCTCTGTTTCCATGCTCCTTTGCATAGTTTACTACCTCTAATTTAAAAGGAATCTTATATACTATTCTTTTCTGCTTTATCATCTTTGTACCGGTATGTACGGGGAAAGTTTTCTGCCAGAAAATACAGTGATGAAGAAACTGTCAGTAATGTACCAGTACGTATCTCCAATGTTTACCGCTGAGCGCTGACCATTTGCGTTATCTCTGAGCATGGTCTTACCGTAATTCAGAAAACACACTGGTGGCACAAATCAAATAGAATTACATCTATATTAAAGAAATATTACGGTAAATAGAATTGCATCCATATTAGTAAGAATTTACAACTATCCTAATACTGCTTAAAGGGTGTTAGGGTGCCAGGAATCAGACTGAGACGAGAAGTGGAAAAATAATCACACCTTTATTAATAGCAAAAAATAATAAAAAGTCCACAAGTCAAATAACAAGCCAGGAGTCAAAACCAGAGCTGGTAGTCAGACGAGCCGAGTCAGGAGCCAAAGCGAATAGTCAGACGAGCCGGAATCAGGAACAAGGAAAACAGCAGAGTCAGGAACAAGCCAGGGATAAGGAACCAGGAAGGACGTCAGGCAGCCAGGTAATACACAGGAACTCTCACAAACAGGTCTCAGACAACGCAAAGGCAAAGCATACTGAACAGAGGCCCTTTAAATAATAAGTGATGACATCACAATTCTGAGACTGCATCCTGTCTCACATAGATGATGCACACCAGTCTGGCCATAAAAGGAAGTGCAAGAAATGAGCAGCATCCCCCACAATGCACCATAGTCAGGAAGAGAAGTGAGTAAAATGGCTGCCAGCAGCACACGGCAAACACAACAGGGAAAAAACCCTGACAGTACCCTCCCCTCAACGACCCCTCCCCTGTGGGAGGACAAAAGGCTTATTGGGGAAATGGGCATGGAAGGCACGGAGGAGGGCGGGAGCATGAACATCAGAGGAGGGAACCCAAGAACGCTCCTCCGGACCGTAGCCCCTCCAGTGAACTAAATACTGTATACGATCCCTGGACATACGAGAGTCAATAATGCTGCTGACCTCATACTCCTCATGGTTGTCAACAAAGATAGGCAACACAGTGGTAAACTGATTACAAACCAATGGTTTCAAGAGGGAGACATGAAAAACATTGGAGATGTGCATAGCAGGAGGAAGATCAAGAGCGCAGGCCACAGGATTAACCCGTCGGAGTATTCGAAAAGGACCAACATAACAGGGAGTCAATTTATTGGAAGGCACACGAAGGTTCAAGTTGCGGGAGGACAGCCAAACTCTCTCCCCAACCTGGTAGGAAGGTGCGGGCAGATGCCTACGATCAGCCTGGAACTTTTGGCGCTGCATAGAACGATGAAGGCAATGCTGAATCTGCACCCACGTGGAACAGAGTTGCTGGAGATGGTCCTCCAAAGCCGGAATACCCTGAGACATGAATGAATCGGGCAACAAGGATTGTTGAAATCCATAATTCGCAATGAACGGGGATAACTTGGAGGAAGCATTAATAGCACTATTACGAGCAAACTCTGCCCAAGGTAACAGTTCAGACCAATTATTGTGGTGATCTGAGACATAGCAACGGAGGAACTGTTCCAGAGCTTGATTAGACCATTCGGCAGCCCCAATGGATTGAGGGTGATATGCCGAGGAGAAGGAATCCTCCTTGGACAGAGGCAAAAATTGTCGAGAAAGGGCATCAGCCCTAACAATCTTACTACCAGGCAGGTAGGAGACCGCATAATTAAACCGAGACAAAAAAAGCACCCATCTGGGCTGTCGGCGTGACAAACGTTTTGCTTCAGATAGATAAGTTAAATTCTTGTGGTCAGTATGAATGAGCACTGGCACGCTAGTACCCTCGAGAAGATGCCTCCATTCCTTAAGTGCCAAAATTATGGCCAGTTATTCCCTGTCGCCAATTTCATAATTGCACTCCGCTGGAGACAATTTCTTAGAGAAGAAACCACACAGATGCAAGGAACCGTCGGGCGTAGGACGTTGAGACAAGAGGGCACCTACTCCAGTCTCAGACGCATCGACCTCAAGAACGAAAGGCAGGACAGGGTTAGGATGAGCCAGAACTGGAGCAGCAGCAAAGGCAGTCTTAAGACTATCAAAGGCCTTAATGGCAGTAGGTGACCAATGGAGTGGATCATTCTCTTTACGGGTCATGTCTGTGATAGGTTTGACCAAGGAAGAAAAGTTTTTAATAAACTTTCTCTAGTAAGTGGCGAACCCCAAAAAACGTTGAATAGACCGAAGACCAACTGGGCAAGGCCACTGCAGAACTGCAGATAACTTGTCAGGATCCATGGAGAACCCTGCAACGGAGATAACATAACCTAGGAAGGTTACTTGAGTCTGATGGAACTCACATTTCCCGAGTTTACAAAACAGGCCATTCTCATGTAGTCTCTGAAGAACCCATGTAACATCAGAACGATGAGCCTCAAGTGTGGGTGAGTGTATGAGGATGTCGTCTAAGTACACCACAACACACTGTTGCAACATATCTCTTAGGACATCATTAATAAATTCCTGAAAAACAGAAGGAGCATTACATAGGCCAAAGGGCATTACAAGATACTCATAATGCCCGCTCCTGGTGTTAAATGCTGTTTTCCATTCATGGCCGTCCTTAATCCTAACGAGATTGTACGCTCCTCTCAAATCAAGTTTAGTAAAGACCGTAGCTCCCTTGAGGCAGTCAAAGAGTTCTGTAATAATCGGAATTGGGTAAGCATTCTTAATGGTAAGACGATTAAGACCCCTATAATCGATACATGGTCTTAACTCGCCACCCTTTTTCTTCACAAAGAAGAAGCCAGCCCCTGCAGGAGAGCAGGATTTGCAGATGATCAGAGCATCTGCAACATACTCCTCCATAGCACAATTCTCTGCAACAGACAGAGGGTACACCCGGCCCCGAGGAGGAATGGCTACGGGTTGCAGGTCTATGGCACAATCGTAAGACCAGTGAGCAGGCAACGTACCGGCACGCACCTTGTCAAACACGTCTAGGAACTCTCGGTACTCCTCTGGCAATTGAGATACTGAAGAAGTGCACAAGACTTTAACTGGTTTCCGAAGACAAGTGGAAATATATTGCGGGACCATGACAAAATTTCGGACCTGCACCAGTCGAGACTGGGATTGTGCTTTTGGAGCCAGGGATAACCCAGAACAACTGGAAAATGCAGAGAGTTTATCACCTGAAAGTGGAGGGTTTCAAAATGGAGAGCCCCAACAGCCATGGACAACGGAGCAGTTTCGTGAGTAACGAGTGCGGGCTGAAGGGGCCTGCCATCAATGGCCTCAATAGCAAGCGGAACGGACCAAGGCAAAACAGGAATGGAGTGCTTTGATACAAAAGCACTGTCAATTAAATAGCCCGGGAGCCTGAGTGACTATGGAGGAGTACACCCAGGAAAGGACAACCGTGACCAAAGGTTTCTCCTTAAGCGGTTCCGGGGACGAGGATAAACCACCCAAGGTCTGCCCCCGACAGGACCTTAGGTGTGAGTGTTTCCCGGTCGTGTAGGACAAGACTTCAAAAGGTGGCCCTGTAACCCACAATAGAGGCAGAGTCCCTCCCTCCTCCTAAAGGCCCTCTCCGCCACGGAGAGACGCGTGAATCCCAGGTGCATCGGCTCAGCAGTACCTGGTGACTCAGGGCCAGGAGGCATGGGAGGAGAGGGAGGGATGGGTGGGAATGAACATGTAGGAGACAAAGGAACAGGAGGCTTCTGCAAACGCTCCTTGAAAGAGGGTCTCTCTCTGAGTCTGATGTCAATTAGGATCAAAAAAGACACCAATGCCTCGAGATTCTCTGGTAAATCTCTGGCAGCAACTTCGTCTTTAATCGCATCAGAGAGCCCATGAAAGAAGGCGGCAACAAGGGCTTCATTGTTCCAACCTACCTCTGCGACAAGCGTACGGAACTCAATAGCATACTGAGCAACAGATCTTGTACCTTGCTGAATGGACATGAGTCGTTTAGCAGCAGAAGAGGAGCGAGCCGGAACATCAAATACCCTTTGAAAGGAGGCCACAAATTCAGGGTAATTTGAAATCACAGGTTTATTATTCTCCCACAAGGGATTAGCCCAGGCAAGAGCTGTGTCAGAAAGTAACAAGATGAGAAATACCACCTTAGCTCTTTCAGAGGGAAACGCCTGAGGTAACATCTCAAAGTAAATGCCCACCTGGTTCAAAACCCCTCTGCACTGAATAGGATCACCTCCATATCGCTGAGGTAGAGGTGCAGAACCGGACATGCTCCTGGTAGGCATAGGTGCAGCAGCGGAAACAGGAGCAGCCATAACTTGCGGGACACTTTGGTCAAAATGTACAGTGTGAGTCTGCAGGGTTTGCAGGGCTAGTGCAAATTGATCCAAGCGGTGATCCTGTTCATCCATCCTGGAAATGATGGCAGGTAAAGGTGGATTATTAGCACCATCAGGATTCATGGCCTTTGCGTAATGTCAGGGTGCCAGGAATCATACTGAGACAAGAAGTGCAAAAATAATCACACCTTTATTAATAGCAAAAAATAATAAAAAGTCCACAAGTCAAATAACAAGCCAGGAGTCAAAACCAGAGCTGGTTGTCAGACGAGCCGAGTCAGGAGCCAAAGCGAATAGTCAGACGAGCCGGAATCAGGAACAAGGAAAACAGCAGAGTCAGGAACAAGCCAGGGATCAGGAACCAGGAAGGACGTCAGGCAGCCAGGTAATACACAGGAACTCTTACAAACAGGTCTGAGACAACGCAAAGGCAAAGCATACTGAACATATGCCCTTTAAATAATAAGTGATGACATCACAATTCTGGGACTGCATCCTGTCTCACATGGATGATGCACACCAGTCAGGCCATAAAAGGAAGTGCAAGAAATGAGCAGCATCCCCCACAATGCACCATAGTCAGGAAGAGAGGTGAGTAAAATGGATGCCAGCAGCACATGGCAAACACAACAATGAAAAAACCCTGACAAAGGGATAGAAGAGTAAAAATTAAACTTGCATGATTCAGATAGAGCATGCAATTTTAAGAGACTTTTAAATTCCCTTTTATTTTCAAATGTGCTTCTTTCTCTAAGTATCCCTTGTTAAAAAATTAATATGCACATATCATACACTAGTGGGAGCTGCTGCTAATTGGTGCCTGCAAACATTTGTCTCTTGTGATTGGCTAAATACCGTAGATATTTTCAGCTTCCTGTCAGAAGTGCAATGCTGTCCCTTCAGCAATAGATAACAAGAGAATGAAGAAAATATGATAATAGAATTACCGGTAAATTGGAAAGTTGTTTAAAATGTTATTTTTAAATGTTCTATCTGAATCATAAAAAAATATTTGGGGGTTTACAATCCCTTTAAGAAACATAAACAAACAAAAACAAAAAAAATTTACTTTGTGCATTATATGTACGGTATACGGTACATATGATGTACAAAGTCCATTTTTTTGTTTGTTTTGGGTATCATGTCCCTTTTAGTATCTTTTTTTTCTTCGTATCATGTGCTTTTTAGTATCTTTTTTTCTTGAAGTCCAAGAGCCTACATTTGTATCATGTACAGTCAAGGAATGAACAAGGAATGCTAGGAAGCACCAGAGAACCTTTGGATTTACCGGTATCATTTTAGAGCATTCCACAAGAATTACGGAACAATACATCACATTCAGGGCTGCTGCTAGGTTTTTTGTCCACACAGGCGAAGATATGGTACATTTTGCCGCCCCCCCCACCTTATTACCAGTACATTACATAGCATTCCATTGTTAGTATTTGGCAAACTGTTACAGAGGTGTGCTAACAAACCTGGGTGCTGGCTGCTTGCTGCCAGGTCAAACATCAATTGATGCTAATATATGGTAATTATTATCAGGACAGGAAGGAAACTACCGGTACTGTAACTAGTGAAGAAGTCATTTTTAATTGAATGACTGACACTCATACTGTGTGTGCCCGGCCACTCCGGCCCCCTCAGAGTCAGAGAGACCCCCCCAGGCCCAATCCTAGTAGAAATTCAAATGCCCCTCCTCATAGAGCCCTCCCATTCCAAGAAATGCTGTCTCCAGCCTCCAGACCTCTCCTCAGAGACCCCCACCAGTGCTGTAACCATTCCTACCTGCTCAGATGCTCCTCATTTGTTGACTGTCTTCTGCAGGCAGCAGCGGGCGGGCTCACTCAGTCACCACCTCACGTGGCTGAGATGGATGGATGGAGCTGCTGCTGGAGACAGTGTGTGAGCCTGTGTCACGGCTCACTTGGAGATGTCAGGCGGCCGTGGTTCATCCCGCAAGATTTCTCCCTCTCAGTCTCAGAGAGAGGGACGTCAGGACTCAGTCAGCCACTGGCAGCAACAGGCAGCGCTCCAGTCCTCCACTCTATGACTCTGAGACTGATTCTGACAACACACGCACACGTGGCGTGCACAGACCACCACGGTGCCAACAAGTTAAAAGAAATAATAGCCAGGGCGGGCAGCCGGGCCAGCCAGTCAGGTCACTTCATTTTTTTTTATCATAGAAAGTCACATTCGCTCCATAAGACGCACAGATATTTCCCCTTACTTTTGAAGGGGAAAAAAGTGTGTCTTATGGAGCGAAAAATACGGTGTATATAAATATATATATATATATATATTTTTTTTTTTCTATCACAACTTTCCAATATACTTTCATTATTTATTTTTGTTCTCCTTTCCTGTAATTTAATTCTGAATATTGAGGGATTTCCAATTCATGTAAGACATGGAAGTGCAGACACAGCTATATTCCACAAAGTCATTGGTTGCACACTCTAGTAAGCCATTTATAAACATTCCTAATTGGCCTTATCAGAAAAGGTAACCTAAGTTACAATATGGCGGCACCCACTGCTTTAAGGACAATAAGTTTACCCTTATTTTTTCAATATTTAAATAATTAATATCATTTTTAAAAACACATGAACAAATTATTTGCAGCCTAATCTTTGCTCTGAATACATCATACAAACAATGATTTATTTAGTGTTTAATGTCCCTTTAACCTATTTTTATTGTATTTATTCATGCATTCATCCTGTAATGGTGTGTGTGATGTAGATCACAGTATGTAGGGCAGACAAATATGGATGCAAATGGCATATGAGCCTAACAAAGTGGGTTATTATTATTATTATTATTAGTAGTAGTAGTAGTAGTAGTAGTATTTGCAAATAGAATCATATTATAAATGTTGTACATTTCAAATATAACTAAAATGTTTGTCTAGTATACATTTTCTTGCTTTCTACTTTTCAGAATTATATCAAACGAACTGACCACACCTCTATATCTGACATCTTAGACAATAGTTGCCTTATTTACCATATTAGATACAGGACTCAGTATTTATCATCATACAACATTTTCCCCTTTATTTTACACTTTTCTCCTTTTTTTAAGCTGAGATATTCTAAGAAAATCACCAACTGATCTCTATGCTTTACGATCAACACTTGCATGTCTAAAAATAACTTAATTTATAATGAAGGTAATTACTTAAACTTCCTCTCCCTCTTTTGACAAGTGTCACATTTGACAAAGCATTTGCTTTTAATTTCAAACGTATAGTTTCTGTTTTAATAACCAATGTATTATGCATGCATTATGGTTTTTTTTTTTTTTTTTTACATTTTTATTCACTTCAGAATACAAGATTTGTATTCCTGCTGATTTATTTATCGCTGAGGTAGAGGTGCAGAACCGGACATGCTCCTGGTAGGCATAGGTGCAGCAGCGGAAACAGGAGCAGCCATAACTTGCGGGACACTTTGGTCCAAATGTACAGTGTTAGTCTGCAGGGTTTGCAGGGCTAGTGCAAATTGATCCAAGCGGTGATCCTGTTCCTCCATCCTGGAAATGATGGCAGGTAAAGGTGGATTAGTAGCACCATCAGGATTCATGGCCTTTGCGTAATGTCAGGGTGCCAGGAATCATACTGAGACAAGAAGTGCAAAAATAATCACACCTTTATTAATAGCAAAAAATAATAAAAAGTCCTCAAGTCAAATAACAAGCCAGGAGTCAAAACCAGAGCTGGTTGTCAGACGAGCCGAGTCAGGAGCCAAAGCGAATAGTCAGATGAGCCGGAATCAGGAACAAGGAAAACAGCAGAGTCAGGAACAAGCCAGGGATCAGGGACCAGGAAGGACGTCAGGCAGCCAGGTAATACACAGGAACTCTCACAAACAGGTCTGAGACAACACAAAGGCAAAGCATACGAACATAGGCCCTTTAAATAATAAGTGATGACATCACAATTCTGAGACTGCATCCTGTCTCACATGGATGATGCACACCAGTCAGGCCATAAAAGGAAGTGCAAGAAATGAGCAGCATCCCCCACAATGCACCATAGTCAGGAAGAGAGGTGAGTAAAATGGCTGCCAGCAGCACATGGCAAACACAACAATGAAAAAACCCTGACAAAGGGATAGAAGAGTAAAAATTAAACTTGCATGATTCAGATAGAGCATGCCATTTTAAGAGACTTTTAAATTCCCTTTTATTTTCAAATGTGCTTCGTTCTCTTAGAATCCCTTGTTAAAAAATTAATATGCACATATCATACACTAGTGGGAGCTGCTGCTAATTGGTGCCTGCACACATTTGTCTCTTGTGATTGGCTAAATACCGTAGATATTTTTAGCTTCCTGTCAGAAGTGCAATGCTGTCCCTTCAGCAATCGATAACAAGAGAATGAAGAAAATATAATAATAGAATTACCGGTAAATTGGAAAGTTGTTTAAAATGTTATTTTTAAATGTTCTATCTGAATCATAAAATAATATTTTGGAGTTTACAATCCCTTTAAGAAACAGAAACAAACAAAAACAAAAAAATTTACTTTGTGCATCATATGTACGGTATACGGTACTTATGATGTACAAAGTCCATTTTTTTGTTTGTTTTGGGCATCATGTCCCTTTTAGTATCTTTTTTTTCTTTGTATCATGTGCTTTTTAGTATCTTTTTTTCTTGAAGTCCAAGAGCCTACATTTGTATCATGTACAGTCAAGGAATGAACAAGGAATGCTAGGAAGCACCAGAGAACCTTTGGATTTACCGGTATCATTTTAGAGCATTCCACAAGAATTACGGAACCATACATCACATTTAGGGCTGCTGCTAGGTTTTTTTGGCCACACAGGCGAAGATATGGTACATTTTGCCGCCCCCCCCACAACCTTATTACCGGAACATTACATAGCATTCCATTGTTAGTATTTGGCAAACTGTTACAGAGGTGTGCTAACAGACCTGGGTGCTTGCTGCTTGCTGCCAGGTCAAACATCAATTGATGCTAATAAATGGTTATTATTATCAGGACAGGAAGGAAACTACCGGTACTGTAACTAGTGAAGAAGTCATTTTTAATTGAATGACTGACACTCATACTGTGTGTGCCCGGCCGCTTCGGCCCCCTCAGAGTCAGAGAGAACCCCCAGGCCCCATCCTAGTAGAAATTCAAATACCCCTCCTCATAGAGCCCCCCATTCCAAGAAATGCCATCTCCAGCCTCCAGACCTCTCCTCAGAGACCCCCACCAGTGCTGCAACAATTCCTACCTGCTCAGATGCTCCTCATTTGTTGACTGTCTTCTGCAGGCAGCAGCGGGCGGGCTCACTCAGTCACCACCTCACGTGGCTGAGATGGATGGATGGAGCTGCTGCTGCAGACAGTGTGTGAGCCTGTGTCACGGCTCACTTGGAGATGTCAGGCGGCCGCGGCTTATCCCGCAAGATTTCTCCCTCTCTGTCTCAGAGTGAGGGACGTCAGGACTCAGTCAGCCACTGGCAGCAACAGGCAGCGCTCCAGCCCTCCACTCTATGACTCTGAGACTGAGTCTGACAACAAACGCACATGTGGTGTGCACAGACCACCATGGTGCCAACAAGTTAAAAGAAATAATAGCCAGGGTGGGCAGCCGGGCCAGCCAGTCAGGTCACTTCATTTTTTTTTATCATAGAAAGTCACATTCGCTCCATAAGACGCACAGACATTTCCCCTTACTTTTGAAGGGGAAAAAAGTGTGTTTTATGGAGTGAAAAATACGGTGTATATATATATATATATATATATATATATATATATATATATATATACACTTTCTATCACAACTTTCCAATATACTTTCATTATTTATTTTTGTTCTCCTTTCCTGTAATTTAATTCTGAATATTGAGGGATTTCTAATTCATGTAAGACATGGAAGTGCAGACACAGCTATATTCCACAAAGTCATTGGTTGCACACTCTAGTAAGCCATTTATAACCATTCCTAATTGGCCTTACCAGAAAAGGTAACCTAAGTTACAATATGGCGGCACCCACTGCTTTAAGGACAATAAGTTTACCCTTATTTTTTCAATATTTAAACAATTAATATAATTTTTAAAAACACATGAACAAATTATTTGCAGCCTAATCTTTGCTCTGAATACATCATACAAACAATGATTTATTTAGTGTTTAATGTCCCTTTAACCTATTTTTATTGTATTTATTCATGCATTCATCCTGTAATGGTGTGTGTGATGTAGATCACAGTATGTAGGGCAGACAAATATGGATGCAAATGGCATATGAGCCTAACAAAGTGGGTTATTATTATTAGTAGTAGTAGTAGTAGTAGTAGTATTTGCAAATAAAATCATATTATAAATGTTGTACATTTCAAATATAACTAAAATGCTTGTCTAGTATACATTTTCTTCCTTTCTACTTTTCAGAATTATGTCAAATGAATTGACCACACCTCTATATCTGACATCTTAGACAATAGTTGCCTTATTTATCATATTAGATCCAGGACTATTTATCACCATACAACATTTCCCCCTTTATTTTACACTTTTCTCCTTTTCTTAAGCTGAGATATTCTAAGAAAATAACCAACTGATCTCTATGCTTTACGATCAACACTTGCATGTCTAAAAATAACCTAATTTGTAATGAAGGTCATTACTTAAACTTCCTCTCCCTCTTTTGACAAAACATTTCCTTTTAATTTCAAACGTATAGTTTCTGTTTTAATAACCAATGTATTATGCATGCATTATGTTTTGTTTGGTTTTTTTTTACATTTTTATTCACTTCAGGATTTATTTAGCTCTTTCATCGTTTAATGAGTTTCACTTAGGGTCTTCAATATAAATTTAACAGAAATAATGTTAAGCTTGTATAATAATTATTTTTATCATTTTAGCTGGCAGGCATAGAACAGAACAGTCATTAAGATAACTCATGATATTATATGGCAAATGTAAGGTGTCAGCATACTTCCAGAAGCCCTATTGCACAAAAGAGACTCAGAGGTCTCCGTAGAGACCAGACCTAACCCAGTATGAAGCCCATCTGGCCCTGCAGTCAGTATTCACTGCCCTGCAGGACTGCCTGGTAGGGCCCAGACTCTATTTGCATCATATCTAGATTCTCTATGTGTAGATTTGCCTTTACAATATGGTGGTGGTGTGTCTAAGACAGTAATCATAGTTTTACTGCCACAATATTTGTACAGGAAGGCTGTGTAAGAGCACATCCTCTAGCATAGATGATCCACAGTTTATTTATTTATTTTAGTTGCTAAATCCTTATTGAATAGTATAAAGTTGAACTTTTAAAGCTTTTCCCATCTGTAAAAAAAATTCTTTCTACATGTAAAAACACTTTCCCTCATATATATATATATTGACTAGGGATGCACATTTGTTTCGTTACGTATACAAATTTGTAATGAAAATATGAAATTCATTTTATTTTAACTAAACAAATATCTGAATGAATGCACCAATGAAACTTAAAGAAAATAAAAAAAAATACAGACAAAATTTGTATATTTTAAGGGGTCACTGGAAAATACAATGACAATGGGGTTAATTACAATCTATAGGCAATTTGCTTCCAAAATGGATTTTTGCTTTCCGCCTGAATTGGTAATTGAGTTTTAAATAGAAAAGCTCCCTCAAAGGCTTTTTTGTTTGTTAAAGGGACATGAAACCCCCCAAAAATCTTTCATTAATTAGGTAGAACATACAATTTTAAACAACTTTCCAGTTTACTTCTACTATCAAATTTGCTTCATTCTCTTGGTATCATTTGCTGAAGGAGCAGCAATGCACTACTGGTTTCTAACTGAACACATGGATGAGCCAATGACAATCGGTGTGTGTGTATATATATATATATATATATATATATGCAGCCACCAATCAGCAGCTAGAACCTAGGTTCATTGCTGCGCCTGAGCTTACTTAGAATAACCTTCCAGCAAAGGATAACAAGAGAAGGAAGCAAATTAAATAAAAGAAGTAAATTGGAAAGTTGTTTAAAATTGTATGCTCTGTCTAAATCATTAATGTATAATTATGACTTTTCTGTCCCTATAAGTATTGGTTCAAAATAGAAACTAAGAACTCACCTAAAACTAGCAGATACAACATACCATTCAACCCTCTTAAGGTTATAGTAAATGTATTTTCAGTTAACCCTTTTGTTCACTGTGGAAGGGAAATACTCATTTACATGTGAGACATCCATACCACTGATTAACCATCCTATTGCCATCTGTATTTTGGCATTAAAGGGGCAGGTAACACCAGAATGTTTGTTGTTTACAAAGATAGATAATCCCTTTATTACCCATTCCCCAGTCTTGCATAACCAACACATTTAGAATAATACAATTTTACCTCTGTAATTACCTTGCATCTAAGCCTCTGCAGACTGCCCCCTTATTTCAGTTCTTTTGACAGACTTGCATTTTAGCTAATCAGTGCTCACTCCTCGGTAAATTCACGTGCATGAACTCAATGTTATCTATATGAAACACATGAACTAATGCCCTCTAATGGTGAAAAACTGTCAAAAATTAAGTGTAGAGCCAGATAGGCTTGCAGCGTCATAAGGGTTAAATCTGGCAAGGAGAGGGAAGATGAAGGGGAGTGTTGTGAGTTGCAACAATGTTGCAGGGACAGGGAGTGGCTTACCTTTCTTAAGCTGGTGTTTGCAGTTCCTGTTCCACTTTGATCCTGGACAACAAGCTGTCAAGTTGGTTCATCTTCTCTCCATCTTCAAGTCTCCTTTTCTTCATCATGAGGCGTGCAAGACGTTCTTCTGCTCCTCCTTTGAGATTCAGAGAGGGAAAAATGCCTGTTACACGTTGTGGTGTTCAGATTCAGATGTACTTATCTGCTGTTTTTGAAGACTTAATCCCCCCCTTTCCTATGTTGATATTGAGGATCCCCCCTCTCCTCTTCCCCCTCTTGTCACAGTACAAACTACAAAAAAAATCAGTAGTTACAGTGGCAGAAATTCATCCACCACCATTGGTTTCTTTACCCACTCCTATTAACATTGTCCCTGAGATTCAGCCTGACCCTCATTTATCAGTTGCTGCAGGGTCACCACTTTCTCACCAGGACCCCTTCAGCTCCTTTTTGAACATTTTCCATTCCCTCCCTGCCCCTGCGGCAGGTGTAGTCGCATCCCTGCTTTCCTCAATTGCGGCCGCAATTGACAGTGGTCAAAACATTCCCCAGAAGGTTTCCTCAGATGTGATTGAATATACAGTATATTGAATATAGGGTGTTCAATAGGAGACTAGAAATACACCTTAAAGGCAATCCTAGGGTATCTGACAAAATAGTGGTTTCCAGAGACATGGTAGAGGACTGGAAAGTTTGGGAAGCATTTTTTATATAGTTTAATGGGGTCAGTGTGTGGCGGTCTAACACAGTATGTAGCCAGATCCTGCATTTGTTTACTGACGCGGCAGGGTCTCACGGGTATGGGGCTTATTTTCAAGGGGAATGGTGTGCAGGGTCTTGGCCCTTTAAATGGAGTTCATCTGGCCTCACCAGGAACCTCAAACTACTCAAATTATTTCCAATTGTCATGGCAGTTGAGCTTTGTGGACAGAGGTTTCAGAATAAGTCAGTGTTTTTTGGACAGACAACCTTACGGCTAGATTACGAGTTGTGCGGTAGGCTGAAAAAGCAGCGTTAACAGGTCCTAATGCTGCTTTTTCACTACCGCTGGTATTACGAGTCTTGCAGGTTTAGAAGCCCCGCACACTTTTTTGGCCTTACCGCAAACCGACTTACGTAAACTTCGTAAACCCTTTTTTCTATGGGACTTCCATAGCGCTGGTATTACGAGTCTGTCCTGGGAGGCCAAAAAGTGAGCGGTATACCCTCTACTTCCAAGATCCCTAACGCATTCTAAAGTCAGTAGTTATGAGTTTTATGGTACAACGCGTAAAAAGTGCTAAAAAGTACACTAACATCCATAAACTACCTATTAACCCCTAAACCGAGGCCCTCCTGCATCGCAAATACTAAAATAAAAATTTTAACCCCTAATCTGCCGCTCCGGACATCGCCCCCACTAGAATAAACATATTAACCCCTAAACTGCCGCACTCCCGCCTCCCAAACACTAGTTAAATAATATTAACCCCTAATCTTCCGCCCCTAACATCGCCGCAACCTACATTATATTTATTAACCCCTAATCTGCTGTCCCCAACGTCGCCGCCACTATATTAAATGTATTAACCCCTAAATCTAAGTCTAACCCTAACACCCCCTAACTTAAAGTGTCAGTAAACTTTAAAAATAATGTTATATAATTCTGCACATAGTGCAGAATTATATAACATTATATTAGCCAAACATTATAAAACATAATGTACCCTATTAATTTTTTTTAAAAAACGCTGTTTTACAGACCCGCTCTCTGTACTCTGCTGAGCGGGTCTGTTATATTTACTCAGCACATCGGGCCAGCTGTATAGTCACAGCCCGGCCCGACCGCGCCATAGCACTAAGTGCAGCTCGCTCCTGCTCTGCTCTGTGCAGCTCCCCATTGCTCTGAAAAGGGCATTTGTATGGGCATTGCCCTTAAAAGGGCATTTAGCTATATTGCTGCCTAAACCCTAACCTAAAAAATAAACCCACCCAATACACCCTTAAAAAAGCCTAACACTAACCCCCTGAAGATTGACTTACTGTTCTGAAGACCGGACATCCATCCTCAAGGAAGCGGCAGAAGTCTTCATCCAACAAGGCCAAAGTCCTCAATGAAGCTGGGAGAAGTCTTCATCCAAGCGGGGCAAAGTGGTCCTCCAGACGGGCAGAAGTCTTCATCCAGATGGCATCTTCTATCTTCATCCATCCGACGCGGAGCGGTTCCCTCTTCAAGACATCCGACGCAGAGCATCCTCCAAGATGGCGTCCCTTAGATTCTATCCTTAGAATTCTATCAGCCAATCAGAATTAAGGTAGAAAAAATCCTATTGGCTGATCCAATCAGCCATTAGGATTGAGCTTGCATTCTGTTGGCTGATCCAATCAGCCAATAGGATTGAGCTTGCATTCTATTGGCTGTTCCAATCAGCCAATAGAATGTGAGCTCAATACTATTGGCTGATTATTTGTAGACTTCATTTAAGTACATAGATAAAGCAATATGCTGCGAGCCCAAGCCAGCAAAATCAACTTAGATGCCCTCACATGCATGTTCATTGGGTCATCAATTACAAGGGACAATTGGGTATCAATATATTGCATTAATGTTTTTGTTGTCACTCTGTAACCAAGGCAATGTGTTTTTTTGGGGAGGGGGTTTGTTTGTTTTTTCAAACAAGCATTATTGGATTTTATAAAGATGACAATGCGGCATATAACATAACAAATAGAGTTGTTAGACAATAAATTGACAATTAAATGCAGGTATTAATGTATCATGAATTAACATAAAGTAATGTCTTTAATTTAACAACAATCTCACCTCTGTTTGGGTGAGAAGCAAGGAGTTATCTGTTCGATTTTTTTACAAAAATAAAACTGTACGTTTACCTCTAAGAGCCTGTTTGATGCCTCTTGGTTTTTTTTGGGGGGGTTTTTTTTCAACAAACATATAAACTGTTATGATAAATAATTGTGTTTTCAGAGAACTATCTGGATAAGTATAATACTTTTAAGCAGGAATAGCTTTCAAAAGAAAGAAAAAGAGAAGAGAATGTGGAAAGAGAACAAGAAAAGAAATGATAATAATACCTAGGAAGAGAAATAATAAAATTTAAAAAAGGGGGAATGAGGGGTCCGCACTGAGGAGGAGAAGGGGGAGGCTTATGTATAAGGGTGGGGTGTTGTAGACTTTGACCTTAGATTGTTTTGCTCCACACAGCAAGCATCAGCTTGTGAGTTTCCAATCAGTGTAAGTAGTGATATCTTTCTAATGTGATAAGTTCAGCTACTTGTGTTTTCCATTCCTGAAAGAAGGGAGTAGCTTGTGTCTTCCAATACTTTGGGATGAGTTTTTTAGCTGCTGTCAACATTATTAATAGAAGAGCCTTATGGGCTGTGCCAATTATTTTAGGTAGCGCGCAAAACAGGAGGGTCTCTGGGTTGTTAGGAATCTAAGTTGCTAAAATATCCGACATTTCTTGAAAAACGTCTGTCCAGAAATTTCTCAGTCTCGGGCAGGACCACCATATATGAAGGAGAGAGCCTTCTTCTCTGCAGCCCCTCCAACAGGATGCACTTAGTGTAGGGAACATTTTATGAAGTCGAATTGGGGTGGGATACAATCTACTCAATAATTTTGTTGTGTATTTCTTGAACTATTGCAGAAACCGAGGAATGTTTAGTCGTGTTAAACGCTTTGAGCCACGAGTCAGTTTAAATATCTTGATTCAGTTCTCTTTGACATGCAAGATTGTAGGATGGGAGAATATTTGAGTCTCTAATGATTACAATTTTATATAAAGACGAGATGAGATGTTTTGGTGTGACTGATAAAATGCACAACTTTTCAAAGTTTGTAGTTTCCCTTCCTAAGTCTTTTTTGCTTTTATGATGTGAGATATAGAGGGATATTTATTAAGCCAGCAACTTTGTTGCATTCGACTGCACCAATATGCTTGCCTAACATCGCCTAATACGCTCTCCATATTTATAAAAAAAGCTGTCAAAAAGCTACGAATCAAGTACGGGGCGATGAGCAGCGGACTATTGTTAACTACCAGTCATCGATCTCGCTGCTATTTGGCTTTTTCCCAACTTTATTTATACCCTGTCACTAAACACCGCCACTATACTAAAATGTTTAATGCCTATCCTGCCGCTCCCGGACCCCGACGCAACTAAATAAAGTTATTAACCCCCATCTTGTTGCTCCCGGAGCCAACCGCAACTCTAATAAAGTTATTAACCCCCATCCCACCGCTCCCGGAGCCCACCGCAACTCTAATTAAGTTATTAACCCCTATCCCGCCACTCCCGGAGCCCACCACAACTCTAATTAAGTTATTAACCCTTATCCCGCCATTCCCGGAGCCCACGCAACTGTAATAAATGTATTAATCCCTATCCCTCTGCTCCCGGAGCCCACCGCAACTCTAATAAAGTTATTAACCCCTATCCTGCCGCTCTCGGACCCCTCCGCAACTAAATAAATGTATTAACCCCTAAACCCCTGGCCTCCCACATCACTACCACTTACTAAACCTATTAACCCCTTAACCGCCAGCCCCCCACATCGCCATAAACTAAATTAAGCTATTAACCCCTAAACCTAACAACCTGCTAACTTTACATTAAATATTAACTCATCCCTATCTTATAATAAATTTAAACTTACCTTTAGAATTAAAATAAACTATATTAAACTATTAATTAACCTACCCTAACTATTATACTAAAATTACATTAAACTATATTAAACTATTAATTAACCTACCCTATTATACTAAAATTACATTAAACTACAAATTAAATTAACTAAAAACCTAACCCTACTCAAGTTATTTAAATCTAAAATAAAGAATTACTAAGTTACAAAAAAATAAAAACTAAGTTGCACAAAATAAAAAATAAATGATCAAATATTTAAACTAATTATACCTAATCTAATAGCCCTATCAAAATTATAAAGCCGCCCCTAAAATAAAAAAAAAAACCCTAGCCTACAATAAACTACCAATGGCCCTTACAAGGGCCTTTTGCCAGGCATTGCCCCAAAGAAATCAGCTCTTTTTCCTGTAAAATAAAATACAAACACCCCCCCAACAGTAAAACCCACCACCCACACAACCAAACCCCCCAAATAAATACCTATCTAAAAAACCTAAGCTCCCCATTGCCCTGAAAAGGGCATTTGTATGGGCATTGCCCTTAAAAGGGCATTTAGCTCTTTTTCCGTCCAAAGTCCCTAAGCTAAAATTAAAACCCACCCAATAAACCCTTAAAAAAACCTAACACTTTAAAAAAAAAAACAAAAAAAAAAAACCTAACACTAACCCCTGAAGATCCACTTACAGTTTTCAAAAACCCGACATCCATCCTCATCCAAGCGGCAGAAGTCCTCAGCAAAGCCGGCAGAAGTGTTCACCCAAGCGGGCCGAAGTCTTCATTATTTTCTACCAATAATTTGTATTCGGAACATCTGTAATGACGTAAGCATTGATCTGTGTCGGACTGAGACCGGTGGATCGTATGTTACATCACAGATTTCAACTTTTGCCTGTCTGTAGTCTTTGATAAATGGGTCGAATCAGGCTCGCCACAATTACGCTGCGGAATTCCAGCGTATTTGCTGTTGACGGCTTGATAAATAGGCCTCATAGTGTACAAGTTGATTGTAGTGTAGCCATGAAGAGAAAATCTCTCCATGAACTTCCTCCAAAGCAGCCTGTGTCTTGGTGCAACCATTCTCTATTAAATATTGTATACAGCCTGTTTTTAGTCTATATGGCTGCATTAAGCGAAATCCCATATGGCAGTAGGGAAGTTCAAAGTTTTCTTTCATTGGTGAAAGGGGGGCTTGCAGCAATAATTTTGTCCCATTCTGACAATATTTCAGATGCTATAAAATATTGGTGTAAGATTTTAGGTCTTTTTTGTGATGGGGTCCATGCCAAGGTGCTCACGTTGTTAATCTTAAAAATGTGTCTGTCTAATTTGACCCAGGCTTTATGATTATTATTGTGTGCCCATTCAACTATATGCTGGAGCGTGGTCGCCTTTCTATAAGCTGTTAGGTTTGGGACCCCTAACCCTCCTCTCTCTCTGGGTAAATACATGGTTCTTTTGGGTATTCTTGGTTTAGAGCCTGCCCAGATGTATTGTTCTAAAATTTGTTGAAGCTGGCAAAGGAATCCCTCGTGTAGGGGTATAGGTAGTGTTTGTAGAACATAGAGAATCCTAGGGAGGATATTCATTTTTATGACCCCTATTCTTCCTAACCAAGTAAGTGGCTTGTTTTTCCAGGTAGATAAATCTCGTGAAATTTTGTTTTTTAATGCAAGATAATTGTATTTAAACAGATATTGTAGTGAAGCAGACAAGTATATTCCCAAATATTTTAATTTATGTTGTGTAATGGAGATATTGGCCCCTATTTACCAAAGGTCTTGCAGACCTGATCCGACAGTGCGGATCAGGTCTGCAAGACCTCGCTGAATGCGGAGAGCAATACGCTGGTGCAACGCCGCCCCCTGCTGACTCGCAGCCAATTGGCCGCCAGCAGGGAGGTGTCAATCAACCTGATCATACTCGATCGGGTTGATTTCTGGCGATTCCAGGCCGCCTGCTCAGAGCAGGCGGACAGCGTTATGGAGCAGCGGTCTTTGTGCGGTGTTATTTTTCCTTATTGTTTGAGCCAGAACCTCTATCGATATGTCGGATAACAGGGGGGAGAGAGGGCATCCCTGTCTGGTACCGTTACTTATACTGAACTAGTCTGACAGGGTGCCATTTACCCCTATTCTTTCATTAGGGATGGAATATAATGCTATTGACATGTTAAGAAAAGCTTTTGGTATTCCCATCTCCTCCATAGCCCTATGCAGAAAAGACCACCGCACTCTGCATCAGTCGAGAAAGGACCATTGGAACTCCTGACACCCTGGCATGGTTTATTAATTGTATGAATTTGGTAGTAATGTCCCTGGCCTCTCTTCCAGGCACAAAACTGACTTGGTCATTAGAAATAAGAGTTGGAAGGTATTTATTTAGCTATTAGCAAGGACTTTCGCTAGTATTTTCATATCAGTGTTTATTAGGGATATTGCACTGAAGTTTTCTGGGCATGTGGGTGGTTTACCTGGCTTCAGGATGACTGTGATCTGAGTCTCTAGCAAGTTTTTAGTTAAGAAGGGATCTTCTCTTAAATTATTGAAAAGGGAGAGCATATGGGGTGATAAAGTATCTTTAAGGTTTTTTATAATATCTAGAAGTGTAACCGTCCGGTCCTGGACTCTTACCCGACGGCGTGTCTTAAATGGCCTGATTTAATTCCTTAATTGAGACTGGAGCTTCCAGGCTCTCAACTGCCTCCTTATTTAAGGATGGCAAATCAAGCCCCCGAAAGTATGCTTCCATTTTTTCACAAAGAATATAATTGTCCTCCTTTGTTTATGTAGCTGTTTTTGTGCCATCTATGTTGTATAGTGAGTTGTAGTAGTTTCTGAAGGATAAAGCAATTTGAGAACTACTCTTTATTGTGTGAACATTCTTTGTCGTTAGGGCCTGTATGTATGTGTTTAGCCGTTTTCTGCGAAGGCTTTGTGCCATAAGCCTTCATAGTAGTATTGTTTTAAAAATATTGCTTTTCCTTGATGTATTTCTGTTAAGTGTTGTTTAAGAGCAAATCTGGCATTGAGCAAATTATTTTTAACTGTGTCATTAGACACATCTTTTTTTTGTGTTCAGTTTCAAGGGATTTAATTTGGGCCAGAAGATCCGAATGCTTTTCTCTGTTCTGTTTATAAATCTTGGCTTTGTATTTTATGAATATGCCGCGTAACATGGTTTTATGGGCTTCCAATTCAATTATAGCCAACGTAGAAGAATGTGTATTAAGTCAAAAGTATTCTTCCAGATCTTTCTGTGTCCCTTTTATTATTAATGGATTATCTAAGAGGGTGTCGACTAATCTCCATATCTGTGATGTAATCGGAATATCTGGCCATAGAATTGAACAAGTTACCGGAGCATGATCGGACCATGTTATTAAACCTATGTCTCATTGGTTAGTTATAGAGAGTCCGTTAGAGTCTGTATATATATGATCTATTCTAGTGTAGCTATTATGAGGTGAGGAGAAAAATGTATAGTCTTTATCTGCTGGGTGCAAAGTTCTCCAAATATCATGTAATGTGAGGTTGTTAAAAGTTCTTTTAACTGCTTTTATTACTTTTTTGGGGATACACAAGGTCCCTCTGGAAGAATCCATCAAGGGATCTAAAGAGAGATTAAAATCTCCCACCAGACATAGTGTGCCCCTGGCATGATCAAGTATTAAATTTGCTTATTTTTGGGCTTGGTTTGGGGCGTAAATATTTAAGAGCGTAATGTAGTGGCTAAAGAGTATTCCCACCAGGAGAAGGTATCTGCCTTCCAGGTCTTTTTCGGTGTATGTGATGGTAAAAGGAAGGGATTAATGCAATAGAATTCCCACCCCACCTCTCTTATTCGGGCTTGAGGCAAAATGGGCTGTGGGGTAATGTAGGTTGTACCACTTTCATTCTTTCCATTTTTGAAAATGAGTTTCTTGTATCATCAAGATTTGACTTTTTAACTTATTTAACTCCCTAAATGCTATAGAATGCTTGCCTGGACTATTAAGACCCTTAGCATTTATGGAGGTTAATTGGAGGGCATGGTCTTGAAACCTGCTATGTTTGGATATCATTTTTAAAAGGTGGGTTTTGGGGGAGGGGAAAAAGTGTGAAAAGAGAAGAAAAAGTGAAGTACGAGTGAGAGATATAGAAATGATAACAGTTGTTATTGATATATACTGTTATAAGATAAACAATGTATAATGGCAGGAAAAAAGATAAACAAATACAAAGAACTACTGATGTAATACCATGCGACGATGGTAGAGCAGTCTATAAGTAGCACAAAATCTAATAGGGGAAGTAGCCCCATTTCCAGCTAGTTAAGATATGGGGTTTTATTTTTTAAATTTACTTGGCGTGTAAGGGAAGGTAGGGAAAGGGAATGGGGGGATCGCTTAGGCAAGGAGGAGGGAGATAAATGGAGGGAAGGAAAGTTGTCCGAACTTTCTTAGATTGTATAAATTCATGTAGTAGGAAATAAAAGAACCTGCAATAGCTTCGTTTTTGTTAATAGCCTCGCCAGAGGGTTGTGTGAGAGATCTAATGAAAGTAGCATATTTTTGTTTTTTGAGTGATCTAGCTAGAAGACGTCCTGCTTTATTACTCTCTACAAAAAAATTTGATTTGGTAGTTAGGGCTCTCATGTGTGCATTCCGTATAAGGAATTTGTTAAGATTGTCCCTTGCTTCAGTGAGTTTAGAAAGTTTTGAAGTGGATGTTGGATCTAATTTATGGATGGCTTCTTGTGTGGCTAGGTTATCTGTCAATAAGGTGAACTGGGTTGATCAAAGTTTACGTTGTTTAGCATTATGCTTTATTAATACCCCACATATGTAGCATTTATATGCCTCCCAGTTATTTGAAGCTGATGTGTCCTTGGGTTTTTTTTATGGAGAAGCATTCATCTGAGAATTTTCTAATTTCGTCTACTGTTTCTTGGTTTGTGAGAATGGAGTCGTTGAGTCTTCAGTTGAATGTATTATGGGGCTTGCTAGACCAGCTGAATTTGGTAGTAACCATGCTATGGTCTGATCAGGGTGTGTGGGATATGTTGAAGTGGATGAGGTTTGTTAAATGTGCCTGGTTACAGAGAATGTAATCCAATCTAGAATATGAATGCTGTGGGTGGGAGAAGAAGGTATAATCCCCCCTAGTTGTGTGGGTTGTTCTCCATTTGTCAAATAAATTTATAGATTGGAGAGCTGCACAATTATTTTTCAGCAAATTATTACAGAGGTATGATTTCCCAGTAGACGTGTCAATTATAGGGTTCATAGGAAAATTGAAATCCCCGCCTAGAATAATCGGGCCCTTGGAGATGTCTAGTAATATGTTGATCAGGGATCTGAAAAAGTTGGGGGTGGGTTTATTTGGAGCGTATATGTTGGCCAAAGTGACCGGGTTTCCATAGCAGAGTCCAACCAGAATCAGGATTCTGCCCTCTTTATCAGTGTGTTTTTGCAGAAGTTCAAAGGGAGTGTTGCGCTTGAGAGAGATACATACTCCATTTGTTCTATGAGGGCCCGAGCTACAGAAGTGTTTGTCATAGTATCTTGTAGAAAGCGTAGGTTCATTGTGTTTTTTAAAGTGGGTTTCTTGGAGCATAACAATGTCTAACTTTTTTTTATAAAAATCATAGTAAGCTATGGATCTCTTTTCGGCTGATAAGAAGCCTTTGACATTTTGAGTCACTATATGCAATGTACCTACTCCTTGGTGTGTTGGCATGTGTGTTATAGACTAGAAACTCTTATGAAGGTGGGCAAACTTATCAGAAGGAGCCAGATAGGATATCAGGTCAAACAAGTATTTGGGAGTAAATAATAAGAAAGAAGAAATAAGTTGGTGTGGATTATAAGGGGGAAAATATCAGGGATGGATTGTTTCAGGGGCTGTGACAGTATCAAAACCGCACAGATCCTGGTTATTTATGAAGTGACTTGGGAGCTTTGTTACAAACCGGGTGTCCGTATAGCTCTAAAACCTTAAGTTAAGTATTTACTTAGCAAGTAAAGGTGTCGCACCTCATATCTTTGGAGTGTTGTACATTGAATCATATAATATTTATAAATCTGTAATGGGGCAGTTAAGGTGAGTATCATTTGTTCTATACGGTTATCTCTGTGGGATCAATTAGATTCAGTGTATAAAGTTGTACATTTTTTAGAAATAAAAATGTTAGTGCAACATTGGTATCTTAATTCAGAAACAGACATTGTTTTCCAGAATAGTATTAGGCAAGATATACATTGCTTCTAGAGTATAAAATTATGAATCTAACATATGAAATTTAATGTTAACTTAAAGTGAATATAACTCATCTAAACTCTGGGTTTTGTTAACGTCTAAACCAATAACGGAAGTGTTTAACTATTATTAAAGCGTAATAGTACACCATTCTAGAGTATAAAGAAATACAAATAATGACATGTATTCTGATTGAGCGTGTGGCCTACACATCCCGCAACTGCTCAAAGTGAGTGGGTAGAACCAGGCAGTGTTATATGATAAGGTGTGAAAGCACACGCTCAGGTTAGTTTCAGGCATATCCCCGAAACTAAGTACGCATTTATGTAGTATATTAAAACAAGCAACTATTAGAGATAGTGAAGTAACAAACTTACATACCCAGTACCGAAAACATACATTACATTACAGGAAAGAGTACCGACTATGCTAAATTACAATTACTCTAATCTAACTATATACTTATATTGTAATTAAAGTGTTACCCTCCTATTAGGCTGAAGGTAGAACCGTTTTCTCAAAAATGAACAAGAACCTATAATAACAAGTTAATTATCTGCACACAGTATCTATAGTAGATTTGTTAAGGTAGACATAAATTTCAGGGTCATGCAAGAGCACCCCATTGTCGCTGGGCACAAAAGAAAGATCAAACAGTTCTAGTCACTCAGCCTGGGGATTCTGTGCCCATTTCCTCCAAGTTGGACAGAGTGGTTTGCCTGCGTTTATGTTGTGTAGTCGATAGCTCTGGTCCCTGGTGCCTTTGGGGCCTAGAGTTGTTTTGCCCGCTCGGTTGTTTGTGGGAGGGTTGTGGGTCTCCTTTGTCAGGTCTCTATGAGCTCTGTCAAGTGGTATTATAGGGCTTTCTTCTGTGTTTCCTCCTGTCATCTCTGCAAAGAGGGCCTGTAAATAGTCTTGAATTTCGTTGATCAGTACTGTCTCCGGAACTCCTCTGAATCGGAGATTGCTTCACCTAGAACGATTTTCCAAATCGTCTAGCTTGTCTTCCAGATCAGTCACGCGTTGACTTCATTGTGATTGACTGGATGCCAGGCTTGCTATTTTTTGTGACATAACAAATTCGTGTTCCTTGAGAGAATCAACCCTATAATCAAGGTCGTTGATCTCTTTCTTTAAGTCTGCACATTCGTCTTTGATGCATGATTTAACCTGCTCTATGAGGGCTTCCATAGCCTTATAGGTAATTGGGGTGTCATCTCTGTTTTCTTGGGTTGAAGGAGAGAGGCAGTTGGAATTATCAGTCAATTCACATTGACTGTCTTCATTATGTGCCTGTAGAACTCCAGAGTCCCTTTTGTTTGTCGTTTGTTCCGTGTGCTTAAAAAAGGTATTTACATTACTCTGACTGTTCTGTGGTAGTCTTTGCAGTTTTTCATTCTTTGAGGCCCTTCTTTGCGACATATTGTAGAATAGGTGGCAATCTATGGGTTGAGCAGCGGGTGTTTGAGGTTGGTATCTTGAAAGTGCCTTTTATATGTGCTCCAGGAACACTGTAACCCCCGGGGAGCTTACCCTCACAGGGCGATCACGGAAAATGGAATAGAGGGTATGAACCATTGCTATAATAGGCAACGGTAAAGGGGGGTGGGCTACGTGTTCCAGAGGTTTGGTAACTGATGTTATTGATATATCACAATGTCCTGATGCGGAGCTTCAGTATAAGTGACAAATATTGAGGGTGTTAAAAGTGGTAAAATAAGTGAGAGGCACTCTAGAGAGCTTCTATATCTTTGGAGCTGCCCGGTTTTTTAAATGAGTACCGGACTCCGTGCTAAATGTCTGTCTCATATATAGTGATGGTACGCACTGTATCTTTAAATGCTCACCCCTAAGTAAATAGTAAAACAGTAAAAATGGAGTTGGTTCTGGCAATGTCTATCTCATAATATGAATGATATGCATTGCTTCAGTGACTCTGCACGATCTTATGTGGAGCTGTGTTAACTTTATTTTGGATGTGCGTCACTAGTGAGGGTCTGTGTCTCGATAACTACTCACTCTAATGGAGCTCCCCCCCCCCCCCCATCACAACCTTACGAGAAGTGTTGCAGCTGTGTCTTCCTGAATCTTCCGACACCCAAGGAGAGAGATGTTCGTCTGCAAGTTGCAGAATCAGGTGAACCGTTCAGTGTTTCGTAGTGGGTAGCTTCTGATTGGAAGTTAGTATGGGAATTTAGATATGCGCAATGTAATAGGCGCGCTCCTTTGAAGGCCTCAGACCTGGCAGTCAGTTGTGGTGGTAATCCAGTTGCTCAGGCGGACAAAAAATTAGCCCAGTTTGCTAGCGGAGCTTCTAAATGAGATCCTCGGATCGAAAGGAAAGGTCTTGTGAGGTATCAGTGTTTTTTAATGGTTTTGACACCCGGCTTATTCACGGAGCATTAGTGTGTTGCGGCCATCTTAGTCGGTCGTTCGCTCCGCCCCCCGAGTCCGAACTTTCTAAGTGTGTTTTAGTCTCACATATTTAAGCTAAGCATATCACAACAAATATTAACTGATCGAACAACTTCAAACATTTCAAATACGAACTTTTTCGAAACTTTCAACAAAACAAGTTTCAATACTGTTTTAAAACACATTTTTTGAGACCTTATCAAGATCTTTCTTAGTTAGGATCTTAAACACTGAGATAAAGTTTTGCAAATAAAGACCATGGGACCCATTACATATGCGGCGTCGCCCACAAAAGCCGGCGACGTCGTTTTTTGCGCGATTTTGGTATCCTATATACAGCGCTGCGTATAAATGTGGCACGTATATTTCACCTGTCGCCCGCAATTTTTACTCCCATAAGCTAACATGGGACCGCGTCGTAAATCGGTATCCAATATCCAGCGCAAGGACTTACATGGCGAAAATGGAGAAACCTTACTCCATTTTTACCTCAACATAAAATGCTGCCGTAGCAAGCCTTGCGCTGAGTATGGGAGCACCGAAACTCCCTAAAATGCCTGCAAAAATCAACTAACACCTAACGCATGCGCAATGTCTATCTACCTGTCAACCGCAATCCCCCACCGCAATAACTAATAAAGTGTATTAACCCCTAAACCGCCATAGCCCACAATGCAATAAACCTATTCTAGTATTAACCCCTAAACCACCATAGCCCACATAGGCTATTAAATGTATTAACCCCTATCCTGCCCCCCTACACCGCCGCCACTATAATAAAGTTATTAACCCATAAACCTAAGTCTAACCCTAACCCTAACACCCCCATAACTTAAATATTATTTAAATAAATCTAAATATATTTACTATTATTAACTAAATTATTCCTATTTAAAACTAAATACTTACCTCTAAAATAAACCCTAAGATAGCTACAATATAATTAATAATTACATTGTAGCTATTTTACGATTTATTTTTATTTTACAGGCAACTTTGTATTTATTTTAACTAGGTACAATAGTTATTAAATAGTTATTAACTATTTAATAACTACCTAGTTAAAATAAAGACAAATTTACCTGTAAAAACATAATTTATGCTTACCTGATAAATTCCTTTCTTCTGTTGTGTGATCAGTCCACGGGTCATCATTACTTCTGGGATATAACTCCTCCCCAACAGGAAATGCAAGAGGATTCACCCAGCAGAGCTGCATATAGCTCCTCCCCTCTACGTCACTCCCAGTCATTCGACCAAGAATCAACGAGAAAGGAGAAACCAAGGGTGAAGTGGTGACTGGAGTATAATTTAAAAAATATCTACCTGCCTTAAAAAACAGGGCGGGCCGTGGACTGATCACACAACAGAAGAAAGGAATTTATCAGGTAAGCATAAATTATGTTTTCTTCTGTTATGTGTGATCAGTCCACGGGTCATCATTACTTCTGGGATACCAATACCAAAGCAAAAGTACACGGATGACGGGAGGGATAGGCAGGCTCATTATACAGAAGGAACCACTGTCTGAAGAACCTTTCTCCCAAAAATAGCCTCCGATGAAGCAAAAGTGTCAAATTTGTAAAATTTGGAAAAAGTATGAAGCGAAGACCAAGTTGCAGCCTTGCAAATCTGTTCAACAGAGGCCTCATTCTTAAAGGCCCAAGTGGAAGCCACAGCTCTAGTAGAATGAGCTGTAATTCTTTCAGGAGGCTGCTGTCCAGCAGTCTCATAGGCTAAACGAATTATGCTACGAAGCCAGAAGGAGAGAGAGGTAGCCGAAGCCTTATGACCTCTCCTCTGACCAGAGTACACGACAAACAGGGAAGACGTTTGTCGAAAATCCTTAGTTGCCTGCAAGTAGAACTTGAGGGCACGAACTACATCCAGATTGTGTAGAAGACGTTCCTTCTTTGAAGAAGGATTCGGGCACAGGGAAGGCACCACGATCTCTTGATTGATGTTCCTGTTAGTGACTACCTTAGGTAAGAACCCAGGTTTTGTACGCAGAACTACCTTATCTGAATGAAAAATCAAATAAGGAGAATCACAATGTAAAGCTGATAACTCAGAGACTCTCCGAGCCGAAGAAATAGCCATTAAAAATAACACTTTCCAAGATAACAACTTTATATCAATGGAATGAAGGGGTTCAAACGGAACTCCTTGTAGAACGTTAAGAACAAGGTTTAAACTCCATGGCGGAGCAACAGTTTTAAACGCAGGCTTGATCCTAGCTAAAGCCTGACAAAAAGCCTGGACATCTGGATTTTCTGACAGACGCCTGTGTAACAAGATGGACAGAGCTGAGATCTGTCCCTTTAATGAACTAGCCGATAAACCCTTTTCTAAACCTTCTTGTAGAAAGGACAATATCCTAGGAATCCTAACCTTACTCCAGGAGTAACCTTTGGATTCGCACCAGTATAGGTATTTACGCCATATCTTATGGTAAATCCTTCTGGTAACAGGCTTCCTAGCCTGTATCAGGGTATCAATAACCGACTCAGAAAAACCACGTTTTGATAAAATCAAGCGTTCAATTTCCAAGCAGTCAGCTTCAGAGAAGTTAGATTTTGATGTTCGAATGGACCCTGTATCAGAAGGTCCTGTCTTAGAGGTAGAGACCAAGGCGGACAGGATGACATGTCCACTAGATCTGCATACCAAGTCCTGCGTGGCCATGCAGGCGCTATTAGAATCACTGATGCTCTCTCCTGTTTGATTTTGGCAATCAATCGAGGAAGCAGCGGGAAGGGTGGAAACACATAAGCCATCCCGAAGTTCCAAGGTGCTGTCAAAGCATCTATCAGAACCGCTCCCGGATCCCTGGATCTGGACCCGTAGCGAGGAAGTTTGGCGTTCTGGCGAGACGCCATGAGATCTATCTCTGGTTTGCCCCAACTTCGAAGTATTTGGGCAAAGACCTCCGGATGAAGTTCCCACTCCCCCGGATGAAAAGTCTGGCGACTCAAGAAATCCGCCTCCCAGTTCTCCACTCCCGGGATGTGGATTGCTGACAGGTGGCAAGAGTGAGACTCTGCCCAGCGAATTATCTTTGATACTTCCATCATTGCTAGGGAGCTTCTTGTCCCTCCCTGATGGTTGATATAAGCTACAGTCGTGATGTTGTCCGACTGAAACCTGATGAACCCCCGAGTTCTTAACTGGGGCCAAGCCAGAAGGGCATTGAGAACTGCTCTCAATTCCAGGATGTTTATTGGTAGGAGACTTTCCTCCTGATTCCATTGTCCCTGAGCCTTCAGAGAATTCCAGACAGCGCCCCAACCTAGTAGGCTGGCGTCTGTTGTTACAATTGTCCAGTCCGGCCTGCTGAATGGCATCCCCCTGGACAGATGTGGCCGAGAAAGCCACCATAGAAGAGAGTTTCTGGTCTCTTGATCCAGATTCAGAGTAGGGGACAAGTCTGAGTAATCCCCATTCCACTGACTCAGCATGCACAATTGCAGCGGTCTGAGATGTAGACGTGCAAAGGGTACTATGTCCATTGCTGCTACCATTAAGCCGATCACCTCCATGCATTGAGCTACTGACGGGAGTTGAATGGAATGAAGGACACGGCATGCATTTAGAAGCTTTGTTAATCTGTCTTCTGTCAGATAAATCTTCATTTCTACAGAATCTATCAGAGTCCCCAAGAATGGAACTCTTGTGAGAGGAAAGAGAGAACTCTTCTTTTCGTTCACTTTCCATCCATGTGACCTTAGAAATGCCAGAACTAACTCTGTATGAGACTTGGCAGTTTGAAAGCTTGAAGCTTGTATCAGAATGTCGTCTAGGTACGGAGCTACCGAAATTCCTCGCGGTCTTAGTACCGCCAGAAGGGCACCCAGAACCTTTGTGAAGATTCTTGGAGCCGTAGCCAATCCGAATGGAAGAGCTACAAACTGGTAATGCCTGTCTAAGAAGGCAAACCTTAGATACTGGTAATGATCTTTGTGAATCGGTATGTGAAGGTAAGCATCCTTTAAATCCACTGTAGTCATGTACTGACCCTTTTGGATCATGGGTAAGATTGTCCGAATAGTTTCCATTTTGAACGATGGAACTCTTAGGAATTTGTTTAGGATCTTTAAATCCAAGATTGGCCTGAAAGTTCCCTCTTTTTTGGGAACCACAAACAGGTTTGAGTAAAACCCTTGTCCTTGTTCCGACCGCGGAACCGGATGGATCACTCCCATTAATAACAGATCTTGTACACAGCGTAGAAACGCTTCTTTCTTTATCTGGTTTGTTGACAACCTTGACAGATGAAATCTCCCTCTTGGGGGAGAGAATTTGAAGTCTAGAAGGTATCCCTGAGATATGATCTCTAACGCCCAGGGATCCTGAACATCTCTTGCCCAAGCCTGGGCGAAGAGAGAGAGTCTGCCCCCCACTAGATCCGGTCCCGGATCGGGGGCCCTCGATTCATGTTGTCTTAGGGGCAGCAGCAGGTTTCCTGGCCTGCTTGCCCTTGTTCCAGGACTGGTTAGGTTTCCAGCCTTGTCTGTAACGAGCAACGGCTCCTTCCTGTTTTGGAGCAGTGGAAGTTGGTGCTGCTCCTGCTTTGAAATTCCGAAAGGGACGAAAATTAGACTGTCTAGCCTTAGCTTTGGCTTTGTCTTGAGGCAGGGCGTGGCCCTTACCTCCTGTAATGTCAGCGATAATTTCTTTCAAACCGGGCCCAAATAAAGTTTGCCCTTTGAAAGGTATATTAAGTAATTTGGACTTAGAAGTTACATCCGCTGACCAGGATTTTAGCCACAGCGCCCTACGTGCCTGAATGGCGAATCCTGAGTTCTTAGCCGTAAGTTTGGTTAAATGTACTACGGCCTCCGAAATGAATTAATTAGCTAGTTTAAGGACTCTAAGCCTGTCCGTAATGTCGTCCAGCGTAGCTGAACTAAGGTTCTCTTCCAGAGACTCCATCCAAAATGCTGCCGCAGCCGTAATCGGCGCGATGCATGCAAGGGGTTGCAATATAAAACCTTGTTGAACAAACATTTTCTTAAGGTAACCCTCTAATTTTTTATCCATTGGATCTGAAAAAGCACAGCTATCCTCCACCGGGATAGTGGTACGCTTAGCTAAAGTAGAAACTGCTCCCTCCACCTTAGGGACCGTTTGCCATAAGTCCCGTGTGGTGGCGTCTATTGGAAACATCTTTCTAAATATTGGAGGGGGTGAGAACGGCACACCGGGTCTATCCCACTCCTTAGTAACAATTTCAGTTAGTCTCTTAGGTATAGGAAAAACGTCAGTACTCGCCGGTACCGCAAAGTATTTATCCAACCTACACAATTTCTCTGGTATTGCAACAGTGTTACAATCATTAAGAGCCGCTAAAACCTCCCCTAGTAATACACGGAGGTTCTCCAATTTAAATTTTGAAATATCTGAATCCAATCTGTTTGGATCAGAACCGTCACCCACAGAATGAAGCTCTCCGTCCTCATGCTCTGCAAGCTGTGACGCAGTATCCGACATGGCTCTAGTATTATCAGCGCACTCTGTTCTCACCCCAGAGTGATCACGCTTGCCCCTTAGTTCTGGTAATTTAGCCAAAACTTCAGTCATAACAGTAGCCATATCTTGTAATGTTATCTGTAATGGCCGCCCAGATGTACTAGGCGTCACAAAATCACGCACCTCCCGGGCGGGAGATGCAGGTACTGACACGTGAGGCGAGTTAGTCGGCATAACTCTCCCCTCGCTGTTTGGTGAAATTTGTTCAATTTGTACAGATTGGCTTTTATTTAAAGTAGCATCAATACAGTTAGTACATAAATTTCTATTGGGCTCCACCTTGGCATTGGAACAAATGACACAGGTATCTTCCTCTGAATCAGACATGTTTAACACACTAGCAAATAAACTTGCAACTTGGTTACAATCTTATTTAACAAAAACGTACTGTGCCTCAAAGAAGCACTAAACGATTAAATGACAGTTGAAATAATGAACTGAAAAACTGTTATAGCATCAATCCTTGAAAACAACACAACTTTCAGCAAAGGTTTGTTCCCATTAGTAAAGTAACAATAATTAAATTTGAAACGTAAAAATTACAGAGCAACGTTTTTAATCACAGTCAATATATAAGTCTCACAGCTCTGCTGAGAGAATCTACCTCCCTTCAAAGAAGTTTGAAGACCCCTGAGTTCTGTTAGATATGAACCGGATCATGCAGGAAATACAAGAGTAACTGACTGGAAATTTTTGATGCGTAGCAAAGAGCGCCAAAAACGGCCCCTCCCCCTCACACACAGCAGTGAGAGAGAAACGAAACTGTCACAATTAAAACAAGCAGCTGCCAAGTGGAAAAATAATGCCCAAACATTTATTCACTCAGTACCTCAGAAAATGCAAACGATTCTACATTCCAGCAAAAACGTTTAACATAATAAATACCTATTAAAAGGTTTAATGTACTTTTTACAGAGTAATTCCGGTGAAGTACCATCCCCAGAATACTGAAGTGTAGAGTATACATACATGTTATTATAACGGTATGGCAGGATTTTCTCATCAATTCCATTCAGAAAATAAAAACTGCTACATACCTCAATGCAGATTCATCTGCCCGCTGTCCCCTGATCTGAAGCTTTTACCTCCCTCAGATGGCCGAGAAACAGCAATATGATCTTAACTACTCCGGTTAAAATCATAGTAAAAAAACTCTGGTAGATTCTTCTTCAAACTCTGCCAGAGAGGCAATAACACGCTCCGGTGCTATTGTAAAATAACAAACTTTTGATTGAAGTTATAAAAACTAAGTATAATCACCATAGTCCTCTCACACATCCTATCTAGTCGTTGGGTGCAAGAGAATGACTGGGAGTGACGTAGAGGGGAGGAGCTATATGCAGCTCTGCTGGGTGAATCCTCTTGCATTTCCTGTTGGGGAGGAGTTATATCCCAGAAGTAATGATGACCCGTGGACTGATCACACATAACAGAAGAAATAAACCCTAACCTAAGTTACAATTACACCTAACACTACACTATCATTAAATAAATTAAATTAATTAACTACAATTAACTAAAATTAAATATAATTAAATAAAATAAAGTACAAAAAAACAAACACTAAATTACAGAAAATAGAAAAGAATTACAAGAAGTTTAAACTAATTACACCTAATCTAAGCCCCCTAATAAAATAAAAAAGCCCCCCAAAATAATAAAATTTCCTACCCTATACTAAATTACTAATAGCCCTTAAAAGGGCTTTTTGCGGGGCATTGCCCCAAAGTAATCATCTCTTTTACCTGTAAAAAAAGAAATACAAGCCCCCCAACACTAAAACCCACCACCCACACACCCAACCCTACTCTAAAACCCACCCAATCCCCCCTTGAATTGAAATCACGTTTTTAAGACCGTTTCACATTCAGTCCTTTAAGGATCCTTCACATTACTATAGGGTTTTATAAACAAAGACCGTCTGCTGCTCGTTTTGGGTACAATAAAATCCCATGACAATAAGCTTGTAATATTGGTCTAAATAAGCGTGTGAGTGTAGCCTGTAGCTACAGGTAGCGGCCTAGAATAAATTCAGTGGGCAAGGCATTTATGTATTAGGAAACAATAGTATTAAACCTTTTTAAAGTTGATGTGTATATAATTCTGAATATCAGTCTCTCTTATACTGTACTCTTTGGGCTCTATTTAACAAGCTCCGTATGGAGCTTGATGGCCCCTGTTTCTGGCGAGTCTTCAGACTCGCCAGAAACAGCAGTTATGAAGCAGCGGTCACAAAGACCGCTGCTCCATAACCTGTCCGCCTGCTCTGAGCAGACATCGAGTACGATCAGGTTGATTGACAACCCCCTGCTGGCGGCCCATTGGCTGTGAGTCTGCAGGGGGTGGCGTTGCACCAGCAGCTCTTGTGAGCTGCTGGTGCAATGCTGAATACGGCGAGCGTATTGCTCTCCATATTCAGTGAGGTCCGCCAGACCTTGATAAATATGCCCCTTTGTATCAAATGTCATAATATGAGGTTAAAGTCAGCCCTATGGGGGTAGTGACATACAGATAGGTCCTCCTAAGGTTACCTAGATATGTGTTTATAAACCCAGCATTATGTATGCATTATACTTCACCGTCCCTTTGGTTGGCAATGCTGTTTTCTTCTGTGGATTCTTGTAGGGAGAGTTCTCCATAGAATAGATTGAGATCAGTTCCTGGTCTGTAGATTGCCATTGTATAGTTGTGCATCACAATTAAGGACACTGGAAAGCCCCATCTATATTGAATTTTGTGTTTCCGTAGATGAGATGTAATATGAGCCAGCTCTCTTCTTTTTTGAAGGGTAACCGGCGATAAATCTGTAAAAAGGTGTATCTCTTCACCTGCATGGAAGATGGGATGCTTTGTTCTGGCACAGCAAAGAAGATCCTCTTTGCCTTTGTATCGTGAGAGCTTCACGAATATGTCTCTTGGTGGGGCTCTGGGGGGAGGCTTTGCTCGTAGTGCTCTGTGAGCCCTTTCAATTGGGATGTCGCTGATAGGCTATCTTTTATCACTTTAAACAAAGCTTGAAGGTATTCCTCTATCGCTGTAGGGGACACTCCCCTTATTCTGAGATTGTTTCTTCGACAGCGGTTTTCTAAATCTTCTAACTTTTTTATTAAGAAGATTAAGCTTGTCATCGTGATCTTAAATGGCAGATGTATTGCTTTGGATAGTAGTAAAAGCTAATTCCTGGCTTTCTTCAAGTGCATGAACTCTGTGGTCTAGAGCTCCCAAATCCTTTCGAAGATCTCCAAAAAGGTTCCTCATTTCAAGTAATACCAGGAACTATTAGATAGCATTTCAGGGAACTCAAGTTGCTTTCATCAGATCAAAAAAGTGAACAAATGTGATACACACTTCCACATTATAAAGTGACAGCCTAACAAACACATACCTCTCCTATCGACCAAATTGCGCCAAACAGTGATTGGAACGCATCACTGCATTCCACCCAGCCCCAATTTGAAATGCACAGACTCTCCACTTCTGGTTTCGCTGGGCTACTAAATATAACAAATCAACGCCTCCATTACATTGCCTATTATGGGTATACACCCATACACACATTTCAAGACAAATCATTTAAGTGTAAGCATGTTATTAAAGAAAAATATCAATGTCAAAAAATGACAAACCAGAAGTCTTCATAATACCACTTCCGGTAAGTGCCGAAGTGTAAATAATGTGCTGGCAAATTACTAAGTGTAATATAGGTACTTAGCCCTAGTGTAAAACACATACTGTATCTACGGTGCTGACACCCTCTAATAAGTGTATAAAATGATGACCAAAAGACCTGGTGTATAAGTGCAGGTGTGAAAATTGTCATACATCTAGAAATAAAATATACCTCAAATAGGGCTTTCTCAGTGTATCAGCCTTAACATAGATGTAAAATAGACCAATCCTGTCTATTATGTAAGCCAGTGTAAATACACTGAAGAAACTAATGTAAAGCAACTTAAAAATGAACACATTAACATTATAATTCCAAATTCTAAGCACTTCATGAATATGCCTAGGAACCCCAATGTAGGATCCCCCCTGACATATGTTACATACATAATAACGCAATGTGACACAGTATCCATAAACTGATACAAATTAAAAGAAAAATGTACACATATAAACTAAATTTTGACTGATAGAATACTTCATACAAAGTGGCACAATGTTCCTTTAATAGCGTCCCTAGAGGGGGAGAGAGATAGAGCCAACCTCTTATATCCCCTTCTATATGATGGCATACCTCCCAGATTTCAGCAATATTGGTATCATCTGTTATGTGGGTGACCTTATTTTGTACACATTGTGGGCACTTCCGAGTTCCCCACCAGCAGATCCCCTCCACTGGGTCAGGGTCCTCATATGATAACCCTAGTAAACAGACAGCACCCCAAGATGCTGCCGGCACACTACCATCATATCGCACCACACTACATATCAGCACCCCAGGTATGTGTCAGATCATATTAACCCCTTGAAATATGGTACAGAGTTAAAACCTCCTGGGGAATTGATGTTTTTCATTAATAACATGCTTACACTTAAATGATTTGTCTTGAAATGTGTGTATGGGTGTATACCCTTAATAGGCAATGTAATGGGGGTGTTGATTTGTTATATTTTGTAGCCCAGCGAAACCAGAAGTGGAGAGTCTGTGCACTTCCGGTTAGGGCTGGGTGGAACACAGGGATGCATTCCTATCACTATTTGGTGCAATTTGGTTGATAGGAGAGGTATGTGTTTGTTAGGCTGTCACTATATAATGTGGAAGTGTGTATCACATTTGTTAAATTTTTTTGATCTGATGAAATGTCATCTAATAAAGTTGACCTTACTTTTGAAAAATTCCTGAGAGTGCACTATTTTTGGCAGAATATATATATATATATATATATATATATATATATATATATATATATATATATAGAAACAAAGCAAAATGTTTCATAAAGCTGCACAACTATATATAAGCATAGTCTCAGAAGGAAAACAACAGTCTCTCCCCTTGCAGTCCTTGTAAAGTGTTATTGTGTATACAACAAGGGATCCCTTGATCCAAGAGAAGGTAAACATGGCAAGTAGCTATAGATCCCTTAGTTAGTATGGGATCCACCTGTCCCGGTACCAGCCGTGATTAACACTAGACGGAATGTAATCATGGGACCTTTGAGAGCAGCCCCTGCCCAACACAGCAATTAGCTGCGCCCACTCACCACTCCTGTCGTGTCTCCTTGGATGCTGTCTCACCAGGGTTTCCTTACTTGTTGCACACGCTGCCGCTAGTAGCGGCGTTCTGCTATGGTGCAGGTAGGTTTGTCCGATCACGTGACCGGCTCCAGCCAATCACCGCCAATCTCCATCTCCGTCAGATGGCTCTAATACAAGGCTGAAACTGCAGCTGCATAGAGGGTAGAGAGTAGAGTATGCAAGCTTCCCCTCGCTCTTGAATGTCCTGGACAGTATACAAACTTGAAAATAAACGATATCCAAGGCGAAGTAAAAAACGAAAAATTTATTGATATCCACTTGTGGTAACTATTGTGTATGACTAGTGATGTCGCAAACTTAAAATTTTCCGTTCGCGAACAGCGAACGCGAACGTCCGCAAATGTTCGCAAACGGGCGAACCGGCGAACCGCCATTGACTTCAATAGGCAGGCGAACTTTAAAACCTACAGGGACTCTTTCTGGCCACAATAGTGATGGAAAAGTTGTTTCAAGGGTACTAACACCTGGACTGTGGCATGCCGGAGGGGGATCCATGGCAAAACTCCCACGGAAAATTACATAGTTGATGCAGAGTCTGGTTTTAATCCATAAAGGGCATAAATCACCTAATATTCCTAAATTGTTTGGAATAACGTGCTTTAAAACATCAGGTATGATGTTGTATCGATCAGGTAGTGTAAGGGTTACGCCCGCTTCACAGTGACAGACCAAACTCCCCATTTAACGCACCGCAAAGAACCGCAAACAGTCCATTTGCACAACCGCAAACTCCCCATTTGCACAAGGTTGGATACCAAGCTAGTGTAAGGAGGATAGGTGAGAATTGGTGCTTATATCAACCCTAATGCCAAGTATAGAAGGGTCTCTCTCTAAGAACCCTGAGGAGGATAGTAGAATAATTTAAGCGGAAATACTGGCGCTGAAAGCAGGGTAGTACACAAATACAATATACGGGTAACCTAAAAGGGTCTACCTTAGCAAGAATATAATCGTTATAAAAGTTAATAAATGGTTATAGCCTAATATATATCTAAGAAAATATATTTAATAGTGTAAAATTACAATACAATCAAGATTAAAAAATCAGTGTTAATAAAATCAGTACATATATACTAAAAAGTAATTAATGGGGCCCTTTAAATTAGTTTGAAAAAACATACAGAAAGGGGAAAGATTAACCACAAATCTCTCTCTATATATATATATACTGTGATTGAGGATAGAAGAAAACTATACTCAAATAAATATAAGTATAAAGATGGCAGAGATATTCAAACAGTATAAATAAAAACAAATAGCAATACAAACAGACTTAATAACTGGACGTCCAGCGTAAAAACCAGGGGTTAAAACAGTAATAATCTGGGGTTAAAACAGTATTAACCTGAAAGTGCACTATAGTGAACAAAAACACTCGTGACTAGATGATCATACTAATAGCATTGGATCAAGCTAATGGGCGAGTGAGGTACCTTGCGCTAATCTGTGGAGCACAGATTGAATATTGTTCGTCCTGTACCTCCTCCTGAGGTGGGTGTGTACTCCTAGCGTAGTTCACTTACATCACCCTTTCTGAAAATGTCCAGTTGATTTTGGGAGGAACAGAATGTAAACGATCTCTGGGGTAATAGCAATCCTTTAGATGATGGTAGAGAGTACAGCACTTAAAGGTAACTCCACTAGAACAGATGAACCCTTGGAGGGGGACTTAACCAATATCTTTTCGGATTTAGAGAATAAGAAATACAAGGAAAGCAACCTTTGGTGGGATATAGAGTTCTTAGAACTCTATATTAATGAAAGAAAAGTTCCCAGGGGACTAAGGATGAAAAAGTACCCCTCTTTCGCATTAAACAATCAAGATTTTATGGATGAATGGAATAATAATTTAACCAACTGTTCCATTATCCTAATGAAACAACTGCTAAAACACAAAAAAGAAGAGAGGAACTCTTTATTAATACAAATAGAGGAGATAGTAGAGTCACTGAAACCATTTGAACAGACAAAAAAATATGTAGATTATAAAACACAATTAGACACTACCATGCAACAATTAGATTCCACACTATCAGAAAGAAAAGTGAGCAAGTACCAAAGGGATGTTAAAGATTATGATTTAGACATCGTTTATTCGTGGCAAAAAGATAGACCAAACAGACAAAAGGGTCACTCTACACACAATAACCACAAAAGCAACATTAAAAAAAGGAATAAAAACAAAAGAAAGGGCACTTTCAATCACACCTCCAATGCCAAACGAGTCACATTTTCAAGTATTGAAACAGACAACACAGAGGGGTCACTAACTACAGAGGACACACAAGCACACACCTCCAATGATGAAACAACTAGTCATGACACCCCAGAAGGTAGACCAAAGCTATCAACACTAGTACAAATACCTATTACTAGCAGTACACCAAAAAAGGATCTACCACTACGCTACCCAAGCAGAATAAAAAAGACAATACAAAAGAAATAGGATCAGTAATTAATCTGTCTAGTATCACTCTCACTAGTTCACAAATTAGTTTGTTAAATAAAGGGCTATCTTTCGCACCATCCACTAATTTTGATTTATTTTCCACCATACTTGATATCAATGCTTTGGTTAGAAAAATCACCTTATATAAACATTTTTCACTAATTAGCAACACTATTGACTCACAAGATGCATTATTGGAAGATACACCAGAAAAAGAGGCACATTCTATAGGCCTAAAATTCACTGATCTATGTGATCTTAATATAATAACCTCACTACAAGCAACTACACTTAGAGAAGCCAGCACCTATGACTCTATCCCTAAATTCAAAATCTCCACACACACCAAATCACATTTTTACCCAGTACACAGTAGGAGTGAAGCAATAGAAATGTTTCAGAACTTAGTAGAACTAGAACTCACTGACTTACACCACATCACAGAGACTGCATCTACAACTACCACTAATAGTATGAGTAAACAAAACCTATCTACTAGCGAACAACAAGCATTAAAATCACTTAGTAATAACAAAGACATAGTGGTCACCCCAGCAGACAAAGGTGGCGCTGTAGTGATTCTTAATACTCATGATTACAGAAGAGAAGTACACAGACAACTCAAAGATAGAGAGACATATCATAAGCTTACTTATAACCCTACCAACAAGTACAAACAAGAACTTCACAACCTATTAGACTCAGCAGTAGAAGAGGGATTCCTAAATCAAGAAACAGCTGACCATTGCCTAGTGGAGTATCCCACCATTCCTACTTTTCGCATAGTGCCGAAGATACATAAATCATTAGTGGACACACCAGGCAGGCCCATTGTGGCCAGCAGAGGTTCACTATGCGAGAGAATAGGAAATTGGCTAGACAACATACTACAACCAATAGTCAAGTCTTTACCTGGATACATAAGAGACAGCACACATCTTATACAACAAATTCAGACCATCACATGGCAGCAAGACTACACTTGGCTATCAGTAGATGTATCAGCCCTGTACTCCAGTATCCCCCATGAGGAAGGCCTAAAAGCCCTTACATACATGCTAAAGAGACACACCAGTTACCCTGAAGAGTTTATCACATTTCTTGAAGAACTCACAAAATTCCTTCTTACACACAACTACTTTGTCTTCGAGGGCCAGTACTACCTCCAAAAATGCGGCACAGCCATGGGAGCTAAATTTGCCCCTTCTTATGCAAATCTATTTATGGGCTATTTTGAACATTTATACCTGTTTGGGGGTGGACTGGCCCTCGAGGACAAAGTAGTTGTATATGGTAGATTTATAGATGACCTGATACTCATTTACAAGAAAAACACTGAACTCACCATTCATGAAATTTTAGACTTCTTCAACAACAATACACTTAACCTGTCATTCACGTATCTAAATGATGACAAGATCATCAACTTTCTAGATCTCACACTAGAGCACAATGATGAAGGAAATATCATTACCAGCACATTCAGAAAACCCCTATCAAGAAATACCATACTTAGAGCTGACTCCTGTCATGCCCCACACATGCAAAAAGGCATCCCCAAGGGCCAATACCTAAGATTACGGAGAAACTGTAGTACCCTCCAACTATATTTTAAACAAGCAAATGAACTCACCAACAGACTTATATCTAGAGGTTATAGAAAAAGTGTACTACTTAAAATCAAGTCTCAAGTAGCAAGGACAGATAGGACCACACTACTCAACAACAACAACAAAAATAAAAAAACTATAACAGGTACAACTAGTAGAAGCCACAATGACAACTTTACAATCAAAGAAAATATTTGTTTTGTAACCAAATACAGCAATCAATTTTACACTATCAAGAATATCATTAAGAAATATTTACCAGTACTCAATAGTGACATCACTTTGAGAAATAAATTACAGCAACATATAAGATTCGTAGCTAAAAAAGCACCAACAATACGTGACAAGATCACACATAAATTTCATAACAAAATTTCACCAACCACTAACTGGCTAAGCCCCTCTAAAGGCAATTATAGATGTGGTCATGTACCGTGCAAAAGTTGTAAATACACTGAAAAATGTGTAATGTTTAGCTCCTCAGAGACACATAAAACATATCCCATAACTGATAGAATGGACTGTACGTCCACCCATGTAATATATTTAATTACATGTACACATTGCCAACATCAATATATAGGGATCACGACACGTCCATTGAAGGACCGCATAAGAGAACACCTCTTATCAATAGAAGAGGAATTCCCTAGGACACCAGTGGCTAAACATTTTCACACACATGATAATAGACTCAGCCATTTCACATTTAAAGCCATAGAACACATACCTAATAATCCATTAGGGGGTGACAGAAGTAAAATACTATCAAAAAGAGAAGTATATTGGATATTCATGTTACAAACCAGAGTACCACAAGGCATGAATAAAAGATATGATGTTAACCTATACATAGAGTAAACATAATATATTTGAGTAACATAGCACACTAAAATCATAGATAGGATCAACATTAATACATTATACACATATCATATCAGCCTAAAGGTCCCTAAATAACATGAATACAAACTCCATTTAATCCCTCAATATCCATATTTACTATAGAGTCTAACCTGCTAGCTCTCATAAGTACATACTCAGGCCTTAAGGTCATTAGTATATATTACTTCAGCTCTCCCTCTCTCTTCCTCATTCCCACCAAAGGTTTGCTTTAATTGTCTATGCTTCATTGATCTAAGCATACTTATCCCTCCCATAAAATTTATATATTTCATAAAAAGAAAAAAGGAAACAAATGATCCAAAGAAAGAATCAAAAAAAAGAATCTTTCTGAGTCATGAGAAAATGTTTTTAACAAAACCCATCCATCTGTTTTATTTTATTATTTTAGCACTGTTGAAATCATTTAGTTATGAACTAATGTTCAAATACAATCCAGTATTCTATTACAAGCTTAGACTTAAAAACACATTAACAAATTAGGACCATTAGCCAGTCCTCCTCATAGTTTCATAACTATTCATGTGAATAATATTATACATAATATCACAACAGGCAGGGGCTCATTTAGATCCCCCCAGCTAACACAGTGCTAATCCTTAGATACCACTACAATGCCCTAAAAATGTTATTAACAATTTTAACGTACCATCAGGTTTTATAATTGTCACTGTTTCTTAGAGAGCCTAATACAATAATAGTTGTTGCACATAAGTATGGCTCTGCAGACAACCACACAAGCTCTCCCCCTGTTAGTCAGAAGTAAGGTCCACTTTAATAAAAAATCATAAAGTTCACTATGCCTTTGTACAACTACTTTAACAGAGGACCTCATAGAGAGCACAATAACATACTCACATTATATGTGGTTGTCATAGTTTACTTTGTAACAAGCAGTCAGAGTCTGTATATGTTTTCACAATATGGAAACATTGCAAACATGTACACATATACATATATGGATAATATAAAAGAAGGGGAGTTTGTCTGTGCGTAAGCACTAACATTCCCACTTACAGCTCTCTCTCAAACATACTAAATTACTATCTTGACTGATCTTTTTAACATTTTAAAAGTGTTGTGTCAGTGTCAAATCTAGTTATTGACGATTCAAATATTGGAAAATTGTTTGTTTAAAGTACATTGCATTTATATTTTAGCATTATCTGTTCAAAAATGTAATCTGCTGCTCGGGACCTCTAGCCCAGGTGTATACCATGTCATTAGTTAACCAAAAGGTGTAAGTCTTCACACACCTGAAGGGTCTAAACTTTACACCCTTCCTGATTGGTTACCTCCACCTTTATAGAGACCCTGACCAGCAGACACCATTATCTCTGATGAAGCGCATGTGCCCATGCGCGAAACGCGTAAGATAGGAGCTTACCTGTGTCTGATGATAAGCCTGCTCCTAATAAACACTCTATTTCATTCACTCTGAAGACTCCGCATTCTTTTTCCTCATTTCATCTTTATACTTATATTTATTTGAGTATAGTTTTCTTCTATCCTCAATCACAGTATATATATATATAGAGAGATTTGTGGTTAATCTTTCCCCTTTCTGTATGTTTTTTCAAACTAATTTAAAGGGCCCCATTAATTACTTTTTAGTATATATGTACTGATTTTATTAACACTGATTTTTTAATCTTGATTGTATTGTAATTTTACACTATTAAATATATTTTCTTAGATATATATTAGGCTATAACCATTTATTAACTTTTATAACGATTATATTCTTGCTAAGGTAGACCCTTTTAGGTTACCCGTATATTGTATTTGTGTACTACCCTGCTTTCAGCGCCAGTATTTCCGCTTAAATTATGGATACCAAGCTAGCCATGTCCCGTTCCTTGTCCTTACTGATGTCATTGAAGGTCTCTTCCTCCACCCAGCCACGTACAACACCAAGGGTCCCCGAAAGGTGACAACAAGCCCCCTGGGATGCCTGCTGTGTTTGGTCTTCCACCTCCTCAAAGCCACCTTCCTCCTCTGACTCCTCTTCTTCAGACTCCTCTCTCTGCGTTGCCTCTCTCTGCGTTATTATAAGGTGTGTTAAGTAGTACTATTCCTATCAGTTTAATCCCTGTTACATCCCCTATCAGGGGATGTGTATATTGCATGGATTTTAGGAACCGGGAGATGGAAAAATATGCTTGGTCGGTCCTCCTACTTCAAATTTGGGGCACTGCGCATGCAATCGTGGCCGGACTTATAGCCGACGGACATTTGGCAGACAGACATTTGGCCGACGGACATTTGGCCGACGGACATTGGGACGAAAAACAAGTGGATGTCAGATAACAGTCCAGCCATGAGATAGATAGATTTGATAGATAGATACATAGATTAGATAGATAGATCAATAGATGCAATCAATACATTTGATAGATACGATAGATAGATTTGATAGATAAATAGATAGATTTGATAGATAGATAATTTCCCAGACAGAGAATTACAAGACGTGCATTCTGGGACCCATGGTAAGGTTCCCAGAGGCAGTTGCGGCACCAGGGGATGTGTATATGGCATGGATTTTAGGAACCGGGAGATGGAAAAAGATGCTTAGTCGGTCCTCCTACTTCAAATTTGGGGCACTGCGCGTGCAATCTACTGTGCCACCAGATATGAGTGGTGTGTTAAGTAGTACTATTCTTATCAGTTTAATCCCTGTTACGTCCAGGGGACGTGTATATGACATGGATTTTAGGAACCGGGAGATGGAAAAAGATGCTTGGTCGGTCCGGCCACGAGATAGATAGATTTGATAGATAGATACATAGATTAGATAGATCAATAGATGCAATAGATACATTTGATAGATACGATAGATAGATAGATTGATAGATAGATTTGATAGATAAATAGATAGATTTGATAGATAGATAATTTCCCAGACAGAGAATTACAAGACGTGCATTCTGGGACCCATGGTAAGGTTACTTCCTTTTGCACAATCGAGTACAGGTTGGGGATTGCCTTTTGTGCATTGAAATTTCGGCCGGGTACCTTCCACTGCGGTGTCCCCTATCAGGGGACGTGTATATGGCATGGATTTTAGGAACCGGGAGATGGAAAAAGATGCTTGGTCGGTCCGGCCACAAGATAGATAGATTTGATAGATAGATAGATAGATAGATAGATACATAGATTAGATAGATAGATCAATAGATGCAATAGATACATTTGATAGATACGATAGATAGATAGATTTGATAGATAAATAGATAGATTTGATAGATAGATAATTTCCCAGACAGAGAATTACAAGACGTGCGGTCTGTGAACCATGGTAAGGTTACTTCCTTTTGCACAATCGAGTACAGGTTGGGGATTGCCTTTTGTGCAAAGAAATTTCGGCCAGGTACCTTCCACTGCGGTGTCCCCTATCAGGGGACGTGTATATGGCATGGATTTTAGGAACCGGGAGATGGAAAAAGATGCTTGGTCGGTCCGGCCACGAGATAGATAGATTTGATAGATAGATAGATAGATAGATAGATACATAGATACATAGATTAGATAGATAGATCAATAGATGCAATAGATACATTTGATAGATACGATAGATAGATAGATAGATAGATAGATAGATAGATAGATTTGATAGATAAATAGATAGATTTGATAGATAGATAATTTCCCAGACAGAGAATTACAAGACGTGCGGTCTGTGACCCATGGTAAGGTTACTTCCTTTTGCACAATCGAGTACAGGTTGGGGATTGCCTTTTGTGCAAAGAAATTTCGGCCAGGTACCTTCCATTGCGGTGTCCCCTATCAGGGGACGTGTATATGGCATGGATTTTAGGAACCGTGAGATGGAAAAAGATGCTTGGTCGGTCCTCCTACTTCAAATTTGGGGCACTGCGTGTGCAATCTACTGTGCCACCAGATATGAGTGGTGTGTTAAGTAGTACTATTCTTATCAGTTTAATCCCTGTAACGTCCCCTATCAGGGGACATGTATATGGCATGGATTTTAGGAACCGGGAGTCGGGAGATGGAAAAAGATGCTTCGTCGGTCCGGCAACGAGATAGATAGATAGATTTGATAGATAGATAGATAGATAGATAGATACATAGATTAGATAGATAGATCAATAGATGCAATAGATACATTTGATAGATACGATAGATAGATAGATTTGATAGATAAATAGATAGATTTGATAGATAGATAGATAATTTCCCAGACAGAGAATTACAAGACGTGTGCTCTGGGACCCATGGTAAGGTTACTTCCTTTTGCACAATCGAGTACAGGTTGGGGATTGCCTTTTGTGCAAAGAAATTTCGGCCGGGTACCTTCCACTGCGGTGTCCCCTATCAGGGGATGTGTATATGGCATGGATTTTAGGAACCGGGAGATGGAAAAAGATGCTTGGTCGGTCCTCCTACTTCAAATTTGGGGCACTGCGCTTGCAATCGTGGCCGGACTTTTAGCCGACGGACATTTGGCTGACGGATATTTGGCCAACGAACATTTGGCCGAAACACAAGTGGCTGTCAGATAACAGTCCGGCCATGAGATAGATAGATTTGATAGATAGATAGATAGATACATAGATTAGATAGATCAATAGATGCAATAGATACATTTGATAGATACGATAGATAGATAAATAGATTTGATAGATAAATAGATAGATTTGATAGATAGATAATTTCCCAGACAGAGAATTACAAGACGTGCATTCTGGGACCCATGGTAAGGTTCCCAGAGGCAGTTGCGGTGCCAGGGGACGTGTATATGGCATGGATATTAGGAACCGGGAGATGGAAAAAGATGCTTGGTCGGTCCTCCTACTTCAAATTTGGGGCACTGCGCGTGCAATCTAATGTGCCACCAGATAGGAGTGGTGTGTTAAGTAGTACTATTCCTATCAGTTTAATCCCTGTTACGTGCCTTTTTTTTGGTTTGGTTTTTGAAGCCACAGTGCAGCACCAGAGGCCAGAAGAATTTGGCATGTACACATGCCTGAAAAATTAGGTATTGTTGCAGAAAAATTGATGTTTGTTTCCCAGGCAGAAAGTGCCCTAAAACATTGCGGCTTGAACCCTAGTTGGTGGCGGATAAGTCACGCAAGTCATCCGGCATTCGAAGATAAAATACAGCACTGTGTGGACCATTTTTAGCCCAAGGCAGCTCATCTCATCAGGCCTTTTTTACTTGAATGTATCGCACAATGTCAGTCCCTTTGGGATCCATCCCTCATTCATCTTAATAAAGGTGAGGTAATCTAGACTTTTTTGACCTAGGCGACTTCTCTTCTCAGTGACAATACCTCCTGCTGCACTGAAGGTCCTTTCTGACAGGAAACTTGAAGCGGGGCAGGCAAGAAGTTCGATTGCAAATTGGGATAGCTCAGGCCACAGGTCAAGCCTGCACACCCAGTAGTCAAGGGGATCATCGCTCCTCAGAGTGTCTATATCTGCAGTTAAGGCGAGGTAGTCTGCTACCTGTCGGTTGAGTCGTTCTCTGATGGTGGACCCCGAAGGGCTGTGGCGATGCATAGGAGTTAAAAAGCTCCGCATGTCCTCCATCAACAACACGTCTGTAAAGCGTCCTGTCCTTGCCGGCGTGGCCGTGGGAGTCGGAGGATTACTTTCACCTCTTCCCCTGTTAGATTCCCGTTGTGCTGTGACATCACCCTTATATGCTGTGTAAAGCATACTTTTTAATTTATTTTGGAACTGCTGCATCCTTTCCGACTTGTGGTAATTCGGTAACATTTCAGGCACTTTATGTTCATCCCAGGGGTCTAGTAGCGTGGACACCCAGTACAGGTCGTTCTCCTTCAGCTTTTTTATATGAGGGTCACTCAACAGGCACGACAGCATGAAAGACCCCATTTGCACAAGGTTGGATGCCGAGCTACTCATGTCCCGTTCCTCATCCTCAGTGATCTCACTGAAGGTATCTTCTTCCCCCCAGCCACGTACAACACCACGGGTACCAGATAGGTGACAACGAGCACCCTGGGATGCCTGTTGTGGTTGGTCTGCCTCCTCCTCCTCAAAGCCACATTCCTCCTCTGACTCCTCTTCCTCACAATCCTCTTCCAGTGTTTCCGCTGGTCCAGCAAGCGATGCTGATAAGGCTGTTTCTGGTGGTGATGGTGACCAGAACTCTCCCTCTTCACGCTCATCTACGGCCTGATCCAGCACTCTTCGCAGGGCACGCTCCAGGAAGAAAACAAATGGTATGATGTTGCTGATGGTACCTTCGGTACGACTGACTAGGTTTGTCACCTCCTCAAAAGGACGCATGAGCCTACAGGCATTGCGCATGAGCGTCCAGTAACGTGGCAAAAAAAATCCCAGCTCCGCAGAGGCTGTCCTAGCACCCCGGTCATACAAATACTCGTTAATGGCTTTTTCTTGTTGGAGCAGGCGGTCGAACATTAGGAGTGTTGAATTCCAATGTGTCGGGCTGTCGCAAATCAAGCGCCTCACTGGCATGTTGTTTCGTCGCTGGATATCGGAAAAGTGCGCCATGGCCATGTAGGAACGCCTGAAATGGCCACACACCTTCCTGGTCTGCTTCAGGACATCCTGTAAGCCTGGGTACTTATGCACAAAGCGTTGTACGATCAGATTACACACATGTGCCATGCACGGCACATGTGTCAACTTGCCCAATTTCAATGCCGTCACCAAATTACTTCCCAGTCAGAAACCACTTTGCCGATCTCCAGTTGGTGCGGAGTCAGCCACTGATCCACCTGTGCGTTCAGGGCGGACAGGAGTGCTGGTCCGGTGTGACTCTCTGATTTCAGGCAAGTCAACCCCAAGACGCGTGACACTGCCATATCCGGGATGTGGAATAGTACCTGCGGAGCTGGGGGGGTTCCGTTGATGTGGAGCAAGACGCAGCAGCAGAAGAGGACTCAGCCGAGGAGGTTATGGAAGAGGTTGGAGTAGGAGGAGTAGAGGAGGTGGCAGCAGGCCAGCCTGCAAGTCGTGGCGGTGTCACCAACTCCTCCTCTGCAGAGCCACGCATTCCATGCTTGGCAGCCGTCAGCAGGTTTACCCAATGCGCAGTGTAGGTGATATACCTGCCCTGACCATGCTTTTCAGACCAGCTATCAGTGGTCATATGGACCCTTGCCCCAACACTGTGTGCCAGACATGCCATTACTTCCTTTTGCACAATCGAGTACAGGTTGGGGATTGCCTTTTGTGCAAATAAAATTTCGTCCGGGTACCTTCCACTGCGGTGTACCAATAGCTACAAATTTTTTGAATGCCTCAGACTCCACTAGCTTGTATGGTAAAAGCTGGCGGGCTAAGAGTTCAGACAAGCCAGCTGTCAGACGCCGGGCAAGGGGGTGACTTTGTGACATTGGCTTCTTATGCTCAAACATGTCCTTGACAGACACCTGACTGTGGGCAGATGAGCAGGAACTGCTCCGGAAGAGACGGAGTGGTGGATGGTTGAGAGGGGGCAAGGAGGACAGCAGTGGTTGACGTGGCTGAAGATGCTGGACCAGGAGGAGAATGGCGGCTTTGAGTTTGTGAGCTGCTTCTACTCATGTGTTGATCCCATAGGCGTTTGTGATGTGCGATCATGTGCCTTCGCAAAGCAGTTGTACCTAGGTGGGTGTTGGACTTCCCACGACTCAGTTTCTTTTGGCACAGGTTGCAAACGGCATCGCTGTTGTCAGAGGCAGACACACAAAAAAAATGCCACACTGCTGAGCTCTGCGATGACGGCATTCTGGTGGTGGCAACATCATGCGTTGATTGGAGTGCTGTCTGGCTGACCCCGGGTGCCGATGCATGCTGTCTGACTGTGCCACTAGCTCCTTGCGACGACCTCCCCCTGCTTCCAACTCATCTCCTCCTCTTCCTCTCTGTCTCCCCATCTGAACTTTCCCCACATGCACCCACGTGACATCCACGGACGCATCGTCATCATCAACCGCTTCACTTGTATCTGACAACTCAACAAAGGAAGCAGCAGCGGGTACAACATCATCATCATCACACCGTACGTCCATGTCTGTAATGCTGCCTGACTGAGACATATCACTGTTATGTACATCCTCTGTCAATGATGGTTGCGCATCACTCATTTCTTCAAACTGATGTGTAAAAAACTCCTCTGACAGATCAAGTGAAGCGGCTGTGGTGCTAGTGTTGATGGTGGCGGCAGGCGGGCGAGTGGTAACTTGAGAGGTGCCCGAAGATAAGCTGGAGGAGGATGGTGCGTCAAGGTTCGGAGCGGAAGCTATAGAAGATTGGGTGTCCTGTGTTATAAAGTCAACTATTTCCTCAGAACTTTTCGAGTTCATGGGACGTGGCCTCTGAACACTGGGCATTATTCTAGGGCTAAAGGGAATCACAGCACCACGACCATGACGGCACCTGCGGGGTGGCCTGCCTCTGCTTTTTATTTTTTTAAATGTACACTTACACTACTATTAAACAAGATATGAGTGGTGGCAATGGGCAAGTGGGCCCAGTATAAGCTGTGAGCCTGAAACAAAAAAGCAGACTGATGTTTCACAGTCCAAAAAGTTTTTATTTTTTTAAATGTACACTTACACTATCAAACAATATATGAGTGGTGGCACTGGGCAAGTGGGCCCAGTATAAGCTGTGAGCCTGAAACAAAAAAGCAGACTGATGTTTCACAGTCCAAAAAGTTTTTTTTGTTTTTAAATGTACACTTACACTACTATTAAACAAGATATGAGTGGTGGCACTGGGCAAGTGGGCACAGTATACGCTGTCTGCCTGACACAAAAAAGCAGACTGATGTTTCACAGTCCAAAAAGGTTTTATTTTTTTAAATGTACACTTACACTACTATTAAACAAGATATGAGTGGTGGCACTGGGCAAGTGGGCACAGTATATGCTGTGAGCCTGACACAAAAAATCAGACTGATGTTTCACAGTCCAAAAAGTTTTTATTTTTTTAAATGTACACTTACACTACTATTAAACAAGATATGAGTGGTGGCACTGGGCAAGTGGGCCCAGTATAAGCTGTGAGCCTGAAACAAAAAGCAGACTGATGTTTCACAGTCCAAAAAGTTTTTATTTTTTTAAATGTACACTTACACTACTATTAAACAAGATATGAGTGGTGGCACTGGGCAAGTGGGCACAGTATACGCTGTGAGTCTGACACAAAAAAGCAGACTGATGTTTCACAGTCCAAAAAGTTTTTATTTTTTTAAATGTACACTTACACTACTATTAAACAAGATATGAGTGGTGGCACTGGGCAAGTGGGCACAGTATACGCTGTGAGCCTGACACAAAAAAGCAGACTGATGTTTCACAGTCCAAAAAGTTTTTATTTTTTTAAATGTACACTTACACTACTATTAAACAAGATATGAGTGGTGGCACTGGGCAAGTGGGCCCAGTATAAGCTGTGAGCCTGAAACAAAAGCAGACTGATGTTTCACAGTCCAAAAAGTTTTTTTTGTTTTTAAATGTACACTTACACTACTATTAAACAAGATATGAGTGGTGGCACTGGGCAAGTGGGCACAGTATACGCTGTGAGCCTGACACAAAAAAGCAGACTGATGTTTCACAGTCCAAAAAGTTTTTTGCTTTTAAATTTACACTACTGTTACACCAGATTGAGTGGTGGCACTGGGCAAGTGGGCACAGTATACGCTGTGAGCCTGGCACACGCGCTGGCAGGCAGGCAACTGCAATTAGATTACACTAGCAGACTGATGTTTCACAGTCAAAAAAGTTTTTTTACACTACTGTTACACCAGATATGAGTGGTGGCACTGGGCAAGTGGGCCTGGCACACACGCTGGCAGGCAGGCAACTGCAATTAGATTACACAAGCAGACTGATGTTTCACAGTCAAAAAAGTTTTTTTTTTTTAATTTACACTACTGTTACACCAGATATGAGTGGTGGCACTGGGCAAGTGGGCCCAGTATAAGCTGTGAGCCTGAAACAAAAGCAGACTGATGTTTCACAGTCCAAAAAGTTTTTTTTGTTTTTAAATGTACACTTACACTACTATTAAACAAGATATGAGTGGTGGCACTGGGCAAGTGGGCACAGTATACGCTGTGAGCCTGACACAAAAAAGCAGACTGATGTTTCACAGTCCAAAAAGTTTTTTGCTTTTAAATTTACACTACTGTTACACCAGATTGAGTGGTGGCACTGGGCAAGTGGGCACAGTATACGCTGTGAGCCTGGCACACGCGCTGGCAGGCAGGCAACTGCAATTAGATTACACTAGCAGACTGATGTTTCACAGTCAAAAAAGTTTTTTTACACTACTGTTACACCAGATATGAGTGGTGGCACTGGGCAAGTGGGCCTGGCACACACGCTGGCAGGCAGGCAACTGCAATTAGATTACACAAGCAGACTGATGTTTCACAGTCAAAAAAGTTTTTTTTTTTTAATTTACACTACTGTTACACCAGATATGAGTGGGGGCACTGGGCAAGTGGGCCTGGCACACACGCTGGCATGCAGGCAACTGCAATTAGATTACACTAGCAGACTGATGTTTCACAGTCAAAAAAGTGTTTTTTTTTTAAATTTACACTACTGTTACACCAGATATGAGTGGTGGCACTGGGCAAGTGGGCCTGGCACACACGCTGGCAGGCAGGCAACTGCAATTAGATTACACTGGCAGACTGATGTTTCACAGTCAAAAAAGTTTGTTTTTTTTAAATTTACACTACTGTTACACCAGATATGAGAGGTGGCACTGGGCAAGTGGGCCTGGCACACATGCTGGCAGGCAGGCAACTGCAATTAGATTACACAAGCAGACTGATGTTTCACAGTCAAAAAAGTTTTTTTAAAAAAATTTACACTACTGTTACACCAGATATGAGTTGGGGCACTGGGCAAGTGGGCCTGGCACACACGCTGGCAGGCAGACAACTGCAATTAGATTACACTAGCATACTGAAGTTTCACAGTCAAAAAAGTTTTTTTTTTAATTTACACTACTGTTACACCAGATATGAGTGGTGTGGCACTGGGCAAGTGGGCCTGGCACACACGCTGGCAGGCAGGCAACTGCAATTAGATTACACTAGCAGACTGATGTTTCACAGTCAAAAAAGTTTTTTGTTTTTTTAATTTACACTACTGTTACACCAGATATGAGTGGTGGCACTGGGCAAGTGGGCCTGGCACACACGCTGGCAACCAGGCAACTGCAATTAGATTACACTAGCAGACTGATGTTTCACAGTCAAAAAAGTTTTTTTTTTTTAAATTTACACTACTGTTATACCAGATATGAGTGGTGGCACTGGGCAAGTGGGCCTGGCACACACTGGCAGGCAGGCAACTGCAATTAGATTACACTAGCAGACTGATGTTTCACAGTCAAAAAAGTTTTTTTTTTTTAAATTTACACTACTGTTACACCAGATATGAGTGGTGGCACTGGGCAAGTGGGCCTGGTACACACGCTGGCAGGCAGGCAACTGCAATTAGATTACACTAGCAGACTGATGTTTCACAGTCAAAAAAGTTTTTTTACACTACTGTTACACCAGATATGAGTGGTGGCACTGGGCAAGTGGGCCTGGCACACACGCTGGCAGGCAGGCAACTGCAATTAGATTACACAAGCAGACTGATGTTTCACAGTCAAAAAAGTTTTTTTTTTTTAATTTACACTACTGTTACACCAGATATGAGTGGGGGCACTGGGCAAGTGGGCCTGGCACACACGCTGGCATGCAGGCAACTGCAATTAGATTACACTAGCAGACTGATGTTTCACAGTCAAAAAAGTGTTTTTTTTTTAAATTTACACTACTGTTACACCAGATATGAGTGGTGGCACTGGGCAAGTGGGCCTGGCACACACGCTGGCAGGCAGGCAACTGCAATTAGATTACACTGGCAGACTGATGTTTCACAGTCAAAAAAGTTTGTTTTTTTAAATTTACACTACTGTTACACCAGATATGAGAGGTGGCACTGGGCAAGTGGGCCTGGCACACATGCTGGCAGGCAGGCAACTGCAATTAGATTACACAAGCAGACTGATGTTTCACAGTCAAAAAAGTTTTTTTAAAAAAATTTACACTACTGTTACACCAGATATGAGTTGGGGCACTGGGCAAGTGGGCCTGGCACACACGCTGGCAGGCAGACAACTGCAATTAGATTACACTAGCAGACTGAAGTTTCACAGTCAAAAAAGTTTTTTTTTTAATTTACACTACTGTTACACCAGATATGAGTGGTGTGGCACTGGGCAAGTGGGCCTGGCACACACGCTGGCAGGCAGGCAACTGCAATTAGATTACACTAGCAGACTGATGTTTCACAGTCAAAAAAGTTTTTTGTTTTTTTAATTTACACTACTGTTACACCAGATATGAGTGGTGGCACTGGGCAAGTGGGCCTGGCACACACGCTGGCAACCAGGCAACTGCAATTAGATTACACTAGCAGACTGATGTTTCACAGTCAAAAAAGTTTTTTTTTTTTAAATTTACACTACTGTTATACCAGATATGAGTGGTGGCACTGGGCAAGTGGGCCTGGCACACACTGGCAGGCAGGCAACTGCAATTAGATTACACTAGCAGACTGATGTTTCACAGTCAAAAAAGTTTTTTTTTTTTAAATTTACACTACTGTTACACCAGATATGAGTGGTGGCACTGGGCAAGTGGGCCTGGTACACACGCTGGCAGGCAGGCAACTGCAATTAGATTACACTAGCAGACTGATGTTTCACAGTAAAAAAAGTTTTTTTTTTTTAATTTACACTACTGTTACACCAGATATGAGTGGTGGCACTGGGGAAGTGGGGCTGGCACACACGCTGGCAGGCAGGCAACTGCAATTAGATTACACTAGCAGACTGATGTTTCACAGTCAAAAAAGTTTTTTTTTTTTTTAAATTTACACTACTGTTACACCAGATATGAGCTGTGGCACTGGGCAAGTGGCTTGGCAGGCAGGCAACTGCAATTAGATTACACAGGGGAAAAAAATGATGTTCTAGCCCTAAAAAGGGCTTTTTGGGGTGTTGTCCTTACAGCAGAGATCAGGACTGTAGTGGACACTAAATACACTAGCCTAGCTATCAATTTCCCTATTAAATCACCAGCAGCTACACTGTCCCTCCTCTCACTAACAATGCAGCTTCCGAATGAATCTAAAATGGCTGCTGTTCAGGAGCTGGGAGGGTCTGGGAGGGAGGGTCTGCTGCTGATTGGCTGGAATGTGTCTGCAGACTGTGAGATACAGGGCCAAAGTTTACTCAATGATGACGAATAGGGGGCAGATCGAACATCGCATATGTTCACCCGCTGTGGCGAACGCGAACATGCTATGTTCGCCGGGAATTTTTCGCCGGCGAACTATTCGCGACATCACTATGTATGACAACTATTGCTGTAACCTGTTTATCACACACTTTTATCACACGCTTTTAATATTTTTAATATGTCTCAGTGGTGGTAGTTTACCTCTGTTTGAGTCTTTATGCCATCTAAAGAAGATGGATTTACATTTTTCTGATGTTTTACTAGTCTACACTCTGCTTCATTTTGCCTTAAATATGGATTAATTATCTCTAACATATATATATATATATATATATATATATATATATATATATATATACATGTAAGCAAAGTCATTATTTTGTACATATCTGAATATAAATAGTTGGTATATACACTATTATGGCTCCTGTATTCAGTAGTATCCAATTATCTAAATAACAAACTGTTTTAAAGGGATCTGTTAATAAAAATTAATGTAAAGTCAGATTAATTGTAAATCAGAGGTGCAGACCCTAAATCAAATAATTTCTTATACAACTGAGAAAGAGAATAAGGATCAGTAGTACTTATAAAAAAGATAGGGATTTCAGCACACTCAAGAGCAAAATATACCCAATTTAAATATTAGTAGTCCAATAAAGTTGCACGTGTGAAGCTTGACAGAAACAGAGAATAATACTCAAAGACCGGCATGTATTTAAAGCACTAGATATAATACTGTATATATATACAGTATTATATATATATGTATACCTATATAAATATATTCAGGTATGGATATATACCTGTACATATATATGTATATAATATATATAATTTATATTTAAAAATAAAGTGAACATTTTCTACTATGTGAAGAACAATGGAATGTAAAATAGTTACAGTAAAACACACTAAAATATTAAATTTTAATAAAAATTATTTTTCTTGTTTTAAGGTATTTGAGTGAAAAGGGTTCCAAAGTGCATATATGTGTATATATGTATATAAATGTGTATGTGTTTATATGTGCTTATATATATGTCTATGCATATATTCATATAAATACATAAATACACATATAGGGGCCTATGTATTAAAGGTCTTGCGGACCTGATCCGACAGTGAGGATCAGGTCCGCAAGACCTCGCTGAATGCGGAGAGCAATACACTCTCCGTATTCAGCATTGCACCAGCAGCTCACAAGAGCTGCTGGTGCAACGCTGCCCCCTGCTGACTCGCGGCCAATCGGCCACCAGCAGGGAGGTGTCAATCAACCCGATCGTACTTGATCGGGTTGATTTCCGGCGATTCCTGTCCGCCTCATTAGAGCAGGCGGACAGGGTTATAGCCCTTTCCATTCAAATATCTTCTCATACAGTATATTATATGCCTTTTAACCCTGTATGAATTTTGTATTAATACTTCTATGAATATTTTTTTTTTATCAGATATTGTATGTATGAGTGTAGCACTTTGTTTCAATGTATTTATGTTGTGTTTGGTGCAATTTTTTTTTTTAACTCTTACCCTTTATGAGAGGTCTTCACTGCAAGCGCGTTAATTTATTTTGCACTTGAGCGAATGCATTTACTTTCAACTTGTTATCGCGGGTGTGATATTGGTTATTGTGACCTGCGGTAACAATAATGCCACTTGTAATTTTGCCCACAATTAATAAACTATACACTTGGTGGAAAGATTGGGAATACAGATTTGTTATTACTAAAAATTACCACTAGGTGGCAATATACATATATCATGTATTTTTATGTATATAAATTGCATATGCATTGTTGTAGTTCCATCTGCTTTAAATAATGTATCTATGATTTTAAATACTAAATTCAGTTTTACTATAGCTTGTATCCAGATATAAAATAGAATTTGAATTCAAACTAAAATAGACATGCGTTTATTTTTATAATGCCTGATAAATTTTCTTGTATAAAGGTTAAAGTCATTTCTTATATGCAGCTATGTTCTATAATGGTTAATTTGGTAAAGTTCGTGCTTTTTGTAGTGTTTTACTTTGTTTGCATTAGGTAATCATGTTATAGTTAGCCTTTAAGGATTAAATACTGAACATTTTTCACTCATATATAACTGCTATAAGCATATTTTATCAAGACACAAATTAAATTTGAAAATAATCTACATTCCTCTTTGTAGGGAAGGAGACCTAAAAGAAGAGTATACTAAATAATACTAAATTGGCTTATCACCTTAAGACCTTAAAGGGACACGAAACCCAAACATTTTCTTTCATGATTCAGATAGAGAATACAATTTTAAACAACTTTCTAATGTACTTCTATTATATAATTTGTTTCATTCTCTTGGTATAATTTGTTGAAGGAGCAGCAATGCACTACTGGTTTCTAACTAAACACTTGGGTGAGCCAATGACAATTGGTATATATATGCAGCCTCCAATCAGCAGCGAGAACCTAGGTTCTTTTTTGCTGCTGAGTCTACCTAGATAAACCTTTCAGCAAAGGATAACAAGAGAAGGAAGCACATTAAATAATATAATTAAATTGGAAAGTTGTTTAAAATGGTATGTTCTATCTGAATCATGAAAGAAAAATGTTGGGTTGCATGTCCCTTTAAGTGCACACTAATTAAATTCTTTGCTAGTTCTGTGCTAACTAGTGAAAGTAAAAAATCCAATGCGTGCTAACTTCAGGACTTGTATATCACAACCACGCTAACTTCTCCCCTAGACTTCTATGTGGAGCGCTGTTTAAAAAGTAACAAAAAAAACTAACAAATATTATATATTGTGTGTGTGCTTACTATTGTGTGTGTGTGATCCCAATGTTCTTCACAAGACAGTGTTCTTTTTATCAAAAAAAACCAAATGCTTATCTATCTATATAAATATATACACTGTAGGCCAGATTACAAGTGGAAAGCTAAATATCGCTTTCTTGAAAGCGATATTAGCGCTCCACTTAGTAACACCAGTACACGCTAATGCTGGGGAGCATTGGACTCATAAGAGCACTCTTCCATAGGCATATGCTTATGTACATATAACACAAATATACTGTATATGTATATAAGCATATACATATATATTTACTGGGAACACACAGTTCCCATAGACCCCAATGTAAAGGCACTTTCCAGTGTGTGTTTTTTCTAATACCCCACAGCAGCCAACTTTAAAGCCCCCAAAACTGCCTATTTTGAGTGCATTTGGGGCACTTTTAGAAAATCATCCAGAGATCTAATGTCTGTTTAATTTTTGGAGCGCTGTAGCAATAACCAGCCACTTGTAATGGCTGGCAATTTATCTCAAGCCGTTTTTGCCCATTTCCTGGCGTGCAATGATTTTGCACTCCACTTGTAATCTAGATATATATATATATAGATAGATAGATAGATAGATAGATAGATAGATAGATAAATAATACAACACATGAAAATAATAAAAAAATATATTGCATGTTTCAAGGTATTTGACTGGAAAGGGCTAAAAAATATGTGTGTGTGTGTGTATATGTATATATGGTCGGATGAAGGGGTGATTGATCCCCGAAACGTTACCTGTTTGCTTTTAATGTGCCAATAAAGCACCATCTTTGCACAAATCCAGCGAGTGCATGCCTTTTCAATTTTATATATATATATATATATATATATATATATATTTGTGTGTGTATAAATATATATATATATATATATATATATATATATATGTATCTGAAAAGCAGATATCCAGTGCTAAGCAACAAACAGATTTACTCTGATATACCCTGTATCTTTTTTCCGCACTGTACACATGGCTAATTTGCATATTAGTGACATATGCAGCACGTTACAATCATTTTGTGACAGGCTATGAGTGTTATTCGTATCCAGAATATATTGTACCAGCAGTACACTTAGTTTAAACATGTACCATAATTACTCGTAGGTGTTTCCCTGATAATACTCAGTAATAAGAAAAAAAACCTATGTTTAACAGCGCAAGCATACTGCATTCACAGTGTGAATAGTTGTATATAGTACCTTCCTAAATATAGTCAGTTATTTAGATAGGCAATGTGTTAGCTAAACAAAATCCAATGGGTGCATAGAATTAATAACTGAGATCCAATGCATTCTCAATCTAGCGTAGGAGCCATAATGATATGATTCATCCAATTTATACACACATTAAAGTCAGACCTGTATTCATATACACAAGAGATTATTATTCAATCTGAAAAGTGACAACCCATAAACGTGATGACAATATTAGTGTGCCAAAGGGTTAGAATCAGACCTCATATGACATAATCATTGGACCGATCATTAACAAGGGGCAATCAAAGATTTGTAAACAAACTGGATATATTAGATACCTTTTATCAGATCTTATTAGGATCTACAAAACGACCTCATATATCTAATCATTGGTCAATTATTTCACAAGTGAGAATCAAGGTCAAGTATTTAAAAGGGTCAGTACCCATAAATATTGTATTCACGTGTTCCAAGATAATGTATAGTTTCAAAGTCATGTGCAATCCAAAGTATGTCACAATCCCAGTATTAGCCCAGCATATCACAATATCTGTATTACCAGTGTTATTCATGGTATCATCCTCATATATGGCAAATCCCACATTTCACCCTTGGTCATTATGAACTTAGCATACCTCCATATCCTGTCTATTATTATACCAGCCACTTTAGCATTATGATGAAGATTAAATCCAAGCCCATGGATAACCCCACTATAACATGGAGTCAGCCACGGTAAGGTACCCCAACAGAAGGTTTCGTAGCATCAAGATCATTTGGTGGTACTCACCTAACGATATGGGGTTCGATCAATCCTCATAGAAAGCAGTGGCAGTCATTGTACATGTTCAAGCCATGGAGGTGAAGGGTACCAAGTCTATAAATCCAGCGAGATTCTAGTTGCAACAGAGTATTGTCCCTATCAGCCCCCCCTATTTCAAAGGGGGGACATGGTCGATGAGGATGAACCTTAATTCAGTTACCTTGTGATTTGCTAGTAAGAAATGTCTGGCCACTGGTTGTTCCGAAGTGCCCTTATTGAATGCAGTGCGGATAGCAGATCTGTGGTTCACCATCCATAGACGAGCATTATCAGTGGTTTTGCTGATATAGAATTGGCCACAGCAGCAACTAAGGAGATATATCACATGACTGGTAGTGCATGTAATATAGTGCTTAATGGTATATTTCTGGGTGGTATGTGGATATCTAAAGAGCTTACAGTGGATCATTCTACTGCAGGTTGTGCATCCAGTGCATCTAAAACAACCAGTTTCCGTTGTCTTCAACCATTGCTTCTTTTGGTAGCAGTGATTAGGGTCGGTGAGCAGTAGTAGATCTCTTAGGCTTCTGCCACGTCTATATCCCATGTGTCTGAATGGTAATGTGGAATCTGATTCAAGAATCTCCCATCTTTCACGGATGGTATCAGCCAGTTCTTATGCTGATTAAATGTAGTGGTAAATATCATCCTGTTTTTGATGTTATCCTCTTTGGTCCTAGGTTTGCTTCATCATTGTTTGCAGTTATCTCCTGTATCACTTCTTTGAATAGATTTTCTCTGTAGCCACAATGAAGGAACTTACAGTATTTGCCATCATCTCCAGTTGTTGTTCACAGTTTGTGGCCTCAGTGTTGTTCCTCATTACCCGTACCATTTGTGATTTGATAATCGCCTTGCGGGTGTGTGGTGGATGATTGCTACTGGCCTCAAGTAGAGAATTTCTATCTGTTGGTTTTGTATACAGTGTTGTATACAGTTTCCACTGTTTCTTATAACTTCGTAAATCTAGGAAGTCAATGTGTTCACGATCTTGTTTCATCTCAAATTTGATTGGGAAATCAAGATCATTGCCAGATAATGAATACATCATCTATGTACCTTCTGTAGCTCTTGATGCTCTCATGGTTATATACTCCCATTGTTTCCCTTTTATATTGTTCCATAAAGAGATTGGCATAGGCTGAGGCCACATTTGACCCCATGGCCGTCCCCATCAGCTGTTGATAAAAGTTCTTCTCAAACCTAAAATAGTTCAGTTTAAGGCACATCTCTAATAGTTTCAATAAAAAGGGGGTTGATGGTCCCACATAGGGGTAGTGTGTCAGTGCTGCCTGTATTGCTCCTAGTCCCTCGGCATGTGGAATGGCTGTATATAAACTCCTTACATCCATAGTGACTAAGAGATCATCATCGTCTATTTCATTCAGTGAATTTAGTATTTTGATTAAATCACCAGAATCTCTGAGATAGGAGTCCATCCATCTGACCAATGGTTGTAATTGTGCATAAATGTATTGTGCCAGGGGTTAGAGTAGGGAGACGATTGGTCTGCCTGGTGGATTGTGTTGACCCTTATGGATTTTAGGCAATGTGTAAAGGATATGGTGTATAGGGTGCTGGGTGATTAGAAAATGATATTCAATCCACTACTTGTTAAATCCTTCCTCCAGTACCAAATCAATTTCTTTTTTTAAAGTCCCTGGTTGGATCCCATGTTAGACTTCTATAAGTTTGGGTATCACCTAGTTGTCTAAAAATTTCCCCTCTGTATTCCATTATTACAATTGCACCACCCTTATCCGTGGCCCTTATAACAATATTAGGGTCCGTGGATAGTGACTTCAGTGCCTGTCTCTCTGCCTTGGATAAGTTGGGTCTATGTGTATCAGGAATTCTTCTGTCTGTATCCTTGGAGATCAATCTTGTGTATGTTTTAATACTTGCTCCACTGTTAATCAGTTCAAATTTGCTCTTTGGTTTGAATCTTTTGGTTTCAATTTCAGTGTTGCTGTCACCAAAATGTTGCTTAAGGTTCCATTGAAATTTGTGTATATTTAGGCATATGTCAAAGTTGTCACTTTTAAATGTGGGCATAAAGGTTAGGCCTTTGTTTAGGAGACTAACTTCAGCGTTATCCAATGTCCTATTACTGATATTTATTACAATATCAGGGTTTTTTACCTGGGTGGTAGGGGGAGTCTTCTTCCCACAGTAGTTACCCCTCCATGGGGCAACCAATACCCAAGCTAGAGGACAAAGAATGAAAATCAAATTTGAGAATCTGGAAAAGATAAGCAATAAAGACCATGAGCCCACCTTGCAAAACTGCTCCACAAAAGCTTACATTTTTGAAAGTCTAGGTAGAAGAGACAGCCCTAGTGAAAAGAGTCGTAATTCTCTCAGGAAGGTGAAGACTAGCTGTCTCATAAGCTAACCGGAAAACAATTCTCAACCAGAGAGAAAGAGTAGTAGAACTGGCCTACTGACCCTTACGCTTACCAGAGAAAACAACAAAACAGGGCAGAAGAATGCCAAAAAGCCTTCGTTCCTTGAAGGATACATTTAAGAGCATGCCCAACATCAAGGTTGTACAAAAGACATTCCTTATGAGAATAAGGATTGCGGACAAAAAGAAGGAACATCCACTCTGGATGTCTTGAAGATGGACCTACTCCAGATAGATGAAGATCGAAGATGCCGTCTGGATGAAGACTGCTGGCCGCTTGGATGAAGACTTCTGCTGGCTTGGATGAGGACTTCTGCCCGCTTGAATGAAGACTTCTGCCGGCTTGGATGAGGACTTCTGCCCGCTTGGATGAAGACTTCTGCCGGCTTCGATGAGGACTTCTGCCCGCTTGGATGAAGTCTTCTGCCACCTGGATGATGATGGATGTCCGGTCTTCAAAAACTGTAAGTGGATTGTCGGGGGTTAGTGTTAGCTTTTTTTAAGGGTTCATTGGGTGGGTTTTATTTTTAGCTTAGGGTTTGGGCTTGTAAAAGAGCTGATTGCCCACTTCAGGGCATGGCAAAACATTTGTATGCCCATCCAAATGCCCTTTTCAGGGCAATAGTTAGCTTAGGTTAATTTAGATAGGTTTTTATTTGGGGGGTTTGGTTTTGTGGGTGGTGGGTTTAACTGATGGAGGGGTGTTTGTTTGTTTTTTTTACAGGTAAAAGAGCTGGGCCTCGATCCGATATGCAGCGTCACCCACAAAAGCCGGAAACGCCGAATTTTGCGCGGGTTTGGTATCCTATATACAGCGTAACCTAGAAGTTACGCTCGTATATTTCTGCCTTCGGCCGTAGTTTTTTGGCCCATAGGCAGGTATACCAAACCCGCGCAGTTTGGTATCCAATATACAGCATAAGGACTTACGTGGCGAAAATGGAGAAATCTTACTCCATTTTCACCTCGCCAGGCAAAAGAGATGATTTTTCTGTTTTGGGGGGCTTTATTATTTTATTAGGAGGCTTAGAATAGGTGTAATTAGCTTAAAAATCTTGTAATCTTTTTTTATTTTTTGTAATTTAGTGTTTTTTTTTTTTTGTAATTTAGTTTAGTTTATTTAATTGTATTTTAGTTTAGATATTTGTAGTTTATTTAATTTATTGATAGTGTAGGTGTATTTGTAACTTAGCTTAGGATTTATTTTACAGGTAAATTAGTAATTATTTTAACTAGGTAGCTATGACATAGTTATTAACTATTTAATAGCTATTGTACCTAGTTAAAATAAATACCAAGTTACCTGTAAAATAAATATAAACCCTAAATAGCTACAATGTAATTATTAATTTATTTTATAGGTAAGTATTTAGATTTAAATAGGAATATTTTAATTAATAATATTAATATTAATTAGATTTATTTTAATAAGAATTTAGTTAGGGATGTTAGAGTTAGATAGGGTTATTATACTTAATATATATATAATATAATAACAATATTAACTATATTAATTAATATAATTAGGGTTAATATTGTTAATATATATAATATAATAACTATATTAACTATATTAACCCTAATATAATTAGGGTTAATATAGTTAATATAGCTGGCGGTGGTGTAGGGGGATTAGATTAGGGGTTAATACATTTATTATAGGTGGCGGCGGTGTAGGGGGATTAGATTAGCGGTTAATACATTTATTATAGGTGGCGGCGGTGTAGGGGGATTTAGATTAGATGCAAAAGAGCTGATTTCTTTGTGACAATACCCCGCATAAAGCCCTTTTAAGGGCTGGTAAAAGAGCTTATTTCTTTGGGGAAATGCCCCGCAAAAAGCCCTTTTAAGGGCTGGCAATAGAACTGTTACTTTGGGGCAATGTCATGCAAAAGGCCCTTTTAAGGGCTGGTAATAGAGGTAATTACTTTAGGGGGATTAGAATAGGGGTTAATGTATTTAATATAGCTGACGGCGGTATAGGGGGATTAGATTGGGGTTAATTAATTTAATATAGCTGGAGGCGGGGTAGGGGGATTAAATTAGGGGTTAATAATTTTAATATAGCTGGCGGTGGGGTAGGGGGATTAGATTAGGGGTTAATAATTTTAATATAGCTGGCGGCGGGGTAGGGGGATTAGATTAGGGGTTAATAATTTTAATATAGCTGGCGGCGGTATAAGAAGCTCACATTAGGGGGTAGTTAATGTAGCTGGCGGCGGTGTAAGGGGCTCACATTTGGGGGTAGTTACTAGTTAATGTAGCTGGCGGCAGGGTAGGAGCTCACATTAGGGGGTAGGTAATGTAGCTGGCGGCGGGGTAGGAGCTCACATTAGGGGGTAGTTAATGTAGGTGGCGGCGGGGTCCGGGAACGGCAGTTTAGGGGTTAATAACTTTATTAGGTGGCAGCGGGGTCCGGGAGCGGCGGTTTAGGGGTTAATACATTTTTTATTGTTAGGATAGTGAGGGGGGATAGCAGATAGAGGGTTAGACGTGTCGGGCTATGTTTGGGAGGCGTGTTAGACAGTACGGGTGATTTTATAGCTTAGTCAGGTTTTGTAGGCGCCGGCAGTTTCTAAACTGCCGTAAGTCACTGGCGACTCCAGAAATTTGTACTTACGCAGATTTCTGGACATCGCTGGTTTATCAGACTTACGGCACTTTAGCATCTGAGGGCGCCGTATATGGGATAGCTCGAGTTGCAAGCTGAAACTACGAGCGGCGGGGGTTCCCTCGCTTGCGCCGCAAACTACGATCTATATTGGATCGCGCCCCTGATATCTTTGGGGCAATGCCCCACAAAAGGCCCTTTTACGGGCTATTGGCAGTTTAGTGTAGGCTAGGTTTTTTTTTATTTTGGGGGTGGGCGCTTTTTTATTTTGATAGGGCTATTAGATTAGAAGTAATTCATTTTTATTCTTGATAATTTTGTTTTTTATTTTGTGTAATTTAGTGTTTGTTTGTTTTTTGTAATTTAGATAATTGTATTTTAATAATTTAATTTATTTTAATTTATTGTAATGTTAGGTTTAATTGTAAGGCAGGTTAGGTTTTATTTTACCGGTAACTTTGTATTTATTTTAGCTAGGTAGCTAGTACATAGTTAATAACTATTTAATAAATAGTCTACCTAGTTAAAATAAATACAAACTTACCTGTGAAATAAAAATAAAACCTAAGCTAGCTACAATGTAACTAGTGGTTATTTTGTAGCTAGCTTAGGTTTTATTTTATAGGTAAGTATTTATTTAGTTTTAAATAGGAATTATTTAGGTAATAATTGTAAGTTTTATTTAGATTTATTTTAATTATATTTAAGTTAGGGGGTGTTAGGGTTAGGGTTAGACTTATGCTTAGAGTTACATTAGGGCTAGGGTTATGTTAGGGTTAGGGTTACATTAGGGTTAGGTTTAGGGGTTAATATATTTATGTAGTGATGTAGGAGGCCAGAGGTTTAGGGGTTAATAGTTTAATTTAGTATATTTCGTTGTGGGGGGCTTGCGGTTTAGTGGTTAATAGGTTTATTATAGCGGCAGTGTGGGCGGACGGCAGATTAGGGGTTAATAATATTTAAATAGTGTTTGCAATGCAGGAGGGCGGCGGTTTAGGGGTTAATAAGTTTATTACAGTGGCGACGATGTGGGGGAGCGGCAGAATAGGGGTTAATAAATTATAATAGTGGCGGCAGATTAGGGGTTAATTATTTTATTTTAGTGTTTGCGGTGCAGGAGGGCCTCGGTTTAGGGGTTAATAGGTAATTTATGGGTGTTAGTGTACTTTTTAACACTTTAGTTATGAGTTTTATGTTACAGCTTTGTAGCATAAAACTCATAACTACTGACTTTAGATAGCGGTACAGTTCTTGTCATTTTAGGCTGTACCACTCACTTTTTGGCCTCCCAGGCAAACTCGTAATACCGGCACTATTGGAGTCCCATTGCAAAAAGGACTTTTTTAAAAGTGCGGTACTGACGTTGCGTGATGGCCAATATGGTGTGGACCATAACGGTGCTATTTAAGTCATAACGGAAAACTCGTAATCTAGCTGAATGCCATTTCTGTAAGACAGACATTACACATATATACACTATGAGAGGAATGAAGACAACATGTGCTAATGGTCTAGATGTATAGAAGGGTCTTTATGCTACATTATGTTGCCTTGTAAATATGCTGTAGGCTGTTCTAGTTTGAGTTTATGAAGGGATGTACATGATTAGAATCCTGACAAGATTGTATTGTATGCATATAAGGGTATTTCAGCACTCCAGACAGGTATTGCAAGTCACCTAAGGGCCACTGCCTTAAGCCCCCCAAAAATGTAACAAATAGCAAGAAGGTGACAGCAAATTCAAATATTAATTTATTGAAAAAAAAAAAAAGCCCTATAAGATTGTATTGTATAACAGGTGCACATTTTAATTTGGCTACTCTGTTTCTGTTTAGGTTTGAGTGTTAGCCTGATATAGGGTAAGTATATATTAATGGGTGGCATTTTTTATTTACATTTACTATGATGTTGATTTATGCTTACTATGAGGCTGATTGTGGACAGTCGTTCACTATATTATGTGCAATGTGATTGCTAATGAAACATAGATGTAGGATAATATATTTTTTATATTGAAATGTGCATTACAATGTGTGAACAAATGAACCATATAGACACTCCAGTACCACTATTTTATATAATATGTAGATATGTACCCTATGGCCTAGTGTCACCATTGGACATGCCCCTACAATCAGTGGCCAATCACATTGTGGTTCTGTTATATCCATAGCTTAAAGCTTATGACATACCCAGACATCCAACATGGGCTAGCCACATCACATTACTATTCACTATGTATTTCAGCATTTTAACAATGTTTCATGCCTAAGTGTGTATTTTTGACCATCCTACGATGACGTTATGTGACACGCCCCTCTAACACGTAGTCCCCAATCATTCTTACGCTTACACTGTGTGATACATTTAGGCAATCCATAGTGGCCAATCACACACAGGCATCACACTACTCTTCATGTTGGAAGCACTGAAGGCTTACAAACACGCCAACGGATCAGAGGTATATAACATTTTTCTAGCAATGAGCGATTCCTGTTGATTTGGCAAATCTAGTTTACAACACTATCTACACTTGGTACCCCTGTTATATTAACATCTTGCATGTCCACATCATTGTTGTAACATATCTTTTTTCTCCTATACGCCCACAAAATGAATGGGTGATCATTATACAGCTAAAGTATGTAGGCTGACAGTGTTACGTTTACTTTGTATTTGTGTGTGTAATTATGTCCAATATGACTATGAAGTGTTATTGGTAGCAACATTGTCATGTATCCTGCTACTTTTATACATAAGGTGTTTTATCCCCATATTTCACCTAGTTAGACTGTTTTCACTTACAGGACATTATTGTATACGGTTCAATATGTTCCTATGGCAACCACTTGGCGTTTTTTTCCTGAATGTTGGAGTCTCTATGGGACTGGATTGTATAAATTGTTTGTTTTTTCACATTTATACTTTGTCTGAGGAAGGGGAGAGTCGTTCTCAAAACTTCACATTAAACTCTGTTTGATTCACTTAACCCTTTAAGGACAAGGCCATTTTTCAATTTCTTTCCCTTAAGGACCAGGGCTATTTTTACATTTCTGCAGTGTTTGTGTTTAGCTGTAATTTTCCTCTTAATCATTTACTGTACCCACACATATTATATACCGTTTTTGTTGCCACTAAATGGACTTTCTAAAGATAGCATTATTTTCATCATATCTTATAATTTACTATTAAAAATATTATAAAATATGAGAAAAAAATGGAAAAAACACACTTTTTCTAAATTTGACCCCCAAAATCTGTTACACATCTACAACCACCAAAAAACAACCATGTTAAATAGTTTCTAAATTTTGTCCTGAGTTTAGAAATACCCAATGTTAACATGTTCTTTGCTTTTTTTGCAAGTTATAGGGCAATAAATACAAGTAGCACTTTGCTATTTCCAAACCACTTTTTTTTCAAAATGAGCGCTAGTTACATTGGAACCCTGATATCTGTCAGGAATTCCTAAATATCCCTTGACATGTATATATATATATATATATATATATATATATATATATATATATATATATATATATATATATATATATATATATATATATATATATATATGAAAAAAAAGAAGACATCCCAAATTATTGATCTAGGGCCATTTTGGTATATTTCATGCCACCATTTCAATGGCAAATGCGATCAAATAAAAAAAATTGTTCACTTTTCACAAATTTTTTCACAAACTTTAGGTTTCTCACAGAAATTATTTACAAACAACTTGTGCAATTATGGCATAAATGGTTGTAAATGCTTCTCTGGGATCGCTTTGGCGATGCTTTTTGGTAATTAGAAGGCTGCTAAATGCCGCTGCACATCACACGTGTATTATGTCTAGCAGTGAAGGGGTTAATTAGGGATCTTGTAGGGAGCTTGCAGGGTTAATTTTAGCTTTAGTGTAGAGATCAGCCTCCCATCTGACACATCAGACCCCCTGATCCCTCCCAAACAGCTCTCTTCCCTCTCCCACCCCACAATTGTCCCCGCCATCTTAAGTACTGGCAGAAAGTCTGCAGTACTAAAATAAAAGGTATCTTTTATTTTTTTTATTTATTTTTTTAGCATATTTACATATGCTGCTGTGTAGGATCCCCTTAGCCCCAAACCTCCCTGATCCCCCCAAATAGCTCTCTAACCCTCCCCCTCTACATTATTGGGAGCCATCTTGGGTACTGGCAGCTGTCTGCCAGTACCCAGTTTACAAAAAATATATTTTTTTTATTTTTTTCCCACTTTTCTGTAGTGTAGCTTCCCCCCCCAAGACTAAACCCCCACCCCCTCCCAGATCACTTCGATTATGAATATTAAAATTTTTATTCCCCCTCTCTCCAACTAATTTTAAACAAATTGTTCCATAGTGTAATGATTCCCACCCGCTCCCTCCCCGTGCAAGCGCCCGCCCGCCTCCCTCGTGCCAATAGATGTATATTGAAAATATAAATTATATAAATTATTGAAATGTGAGACTTTTTTTAGCAGAGAGTTAATACATAAGGATTGAAAATGTGTGTTGGGTCTAACAAAATTTGGCTTATGTGGATTTATTTGGATTGTGGATTCATTTGTGAAAAGGTGTTCATATATGTTGTTGTAGGTCATTTTGTGTTCGAAAATGTCCGTCTTTAAACAATGTAGATATTGGTAGTTGTTGTAATTGATCGGTTATGGAGATTGTTTGTGTCAATTCGGGTTGGAGGATCAATGGGTGTCCCCAGAGTGGGGTGAGAGGAGATATTTGGATTGAGATTGTGTGATTTAATTGAATAGTTTTGTCCCATGTGTGCTTGCTACATAGTATTTATTGGTGCATGTTATTGGTCTTGTTACAGAAGCATTAGTTATTTTGTTGTGAAGAGCTTATTTCCCAGCAGCAATGCCTGAACCAGCCAAGCCAGCGCCTAAGAAGGGCTCCAAGAAAACCGTAGCAAGTATCATTTCATAAAGAGTTAACTTTTTTTCAGGTTTTAGAAACTATTTTCTAAATACAAGTTTGCTGGACTCAGCTCTAAGTTTAGTGATAAACAATCCCATTGTCTAATCACCTCCGGAGTCAGACTGCTAATTGATAAGATGCACTGCATTGTTTTCTTATTTGTAACTTGTTATCTGAAGTACTGTAATCCTATTGTGGCCTGTCAAAGGACATTGTCTCTCTATCTAAATGTGTGATGGGGGATTTTATGCTTCCCACCTGGGAGTGCCCTGTGTGCATGTAATCTCAATAAAAAAGCAGATTGGGCATCCCAGTCCTGAGCTCTTGGTTGACCCTCAATCGCAGCGTTGACTCGTTTTTGTGGGCAGAAGGGTATCCTAGCTGTACTACAGCTAAGGGGGATTATTCTATATTTGCGAGACTCATATAGAATACTATCGAAAGCAGCTTCTCCCCTCTTCAGCAATAGGGATCCAGGCTACTAAGCGGTCCATCTCTCAGCGAGACTAAGGGTAACCGTAACATTTGGTGGCAGCGGTGGGATTTTCCTGGATTTCCTAGGAGAGGTACAGAATGGATGGAGAGCGCTTACGAAAAAGTGGAGCGTACAACCCTAAAGGATTTACTTGAAAGCAGAGGGGGGTACGCCAGCAAGCGGCCGAGGAGAGAGCTGATCGCAGAATTGACCGAACTGGATCAGAGCTTCACAATGGCGGAAACACCGACCACGATTAGTGACGAAAAAACCAGGATTGTTCGGGAGAGGCTCTCACTGTACGGGCCGAACCCCTCCATGGAATTGGTACAGCAGTTGATGGCGGAAGCAGACGAGGATATATGAAAGACTCGAGCCCACGAACTCAACCTAGCGAACGCACACCGCAATGCTGAAGCCCCGCAGGTAATCATCCCTGTCGAAAATGCTGGGAGGCCCAAAATACCCTATGCAGCATTTTGACCCTTCCTAGAGAGCGAGACAGGGATAGATGAATATTTGGCGGACTTCGAAAGGCAATGTGCCCTGCACCAGATTCCCAACAGAGAGTGGCCCACGATATTGTCTGGGAAACTATCCGGGCGAGCCCTGGAAGCCTTTCGTACTCTTGGTGCTGAGGTAGTGACACAGTATGAGCTAGTTAAGGAGACACTGTTGCGAAGGTACGGGGTAACTCCGGACACGTATCGCCGACAGTTTCGGGGCACGAAAAAGAAGCCTAACGATACCCATATGGAATGGGCGCACCGAATGCGGAGAGCGGCAAATCACTGGATGAGCGGAAGTAAAGCGGTGACTGGTGAGGAAATTTTACAATTGTTTTTCTTAGAACATTTTTATAATGGCATGGAACAGCAAGGGAAGGAATGGCTGCGAGACAGGCGGCCTTCTACCTTAGAAGAAGCAGCCAAATTGGCCGATGAACATTATGACTCCCGTCTTCACGAACCCACGAACTACCGAGCTCCAGCACGGGTCGAACCCAGAGAGGTTTACCGTGCACCCCTTCGTGCTGAATTCCGAGCCCCGGTGCCCGCAGGGCCCGCCCGACACTCAGGACCACCCAATAACAGCTCTGAGCGTCCCAGACCGACTTGCCACCGATGCAAGCAACCAGGGCATTTCATGGCTAGCTGCCCCCTTAATATGCACCAGACACCCAGGAATTACAATTACCCCTCTGGGTCATATCGTCCGGCCCGGGCCCTCTGTGTTAACCAAGAGGCCCCTATGGAGGAATATTTGGGGCCGCTTCACGAGGCGGACCCTGTATATGCTGCCTCAGATAACCACCAGCACCATCGGCAGAAGGTATGGCTCGAGGGGCGATCTACCGAGGGATTGAGAGACACAGGGGCTACTATCACGCTGGTACAGAGTCATTTGGTGCCAGAGCACAAGCGATCCGGACAGACTGTGGCCATTAGAGTGGCGGGGGGGAATGTGTACAAAATTCCAACAGCTAAAGTGCATCTTGACTTGGGAGCGGGAAAGGGGGCTGTGAACGTGGGCATAATGGATAATTTACCTGCCGAAGTACTACTGGGCAACGATTTGGGCCCCATGACTTCTGCCTATGCTCCAGTATGCAACAACGAGGCGGACCCAGTGACTACACGGGCCCAAGCCCGGACGGAGCGAGAGCTCTCACCAGTGCGGGAGACACAGGTAAGACCTACCCCGACCTTGCCTGACATGTTAGGCCCCATACCCTGGGACACCCCAGATGCTTTCGAGACAGAGTCTAAGACTGACCCGACCTTACAAAAGTACCGGGAACGAGCAGAGACTGGAGGGGGCGGGGCAGATAACGAAACATTCTTATGGGAAAAAGGGAAACTATACTGCTGGACAGAGAAAAGTGGACAGCGTAGGCGACAGCTGGTAGTGCCCCACAAATACTGTCAAGAAATCCTCAAGATAGGCCACGACATCCCCTTAGCAGGCCACCTAGCCGTAACCCGTACCCTACACCGCATTACTCACACGTTCTTTTGGCCAGGGGTACAAGCTGACGTTAGAACTTACTGTAACACCTGCGATGTGTGTCAACGAGTAGGAAGGCGAGGTGATCACCCTAAAGCCCATCTAGTAAATATGCCCATTGTAGAGGAACCCTTCAGCCAGGTTGCTATTGACCTAGTGGGACCACTGGCTACCCCTAGTCCCTCCGGTAAGCGCTACATTCTTACCGTAGTGGACTACACTACCAGGTACCCAGAGGCTGTCGCCCTATCCAACATACAAGCGGATACGGTAGCGAATGCACTAGTACAGGTGTTCTCCCGTGTAGGATTTCCAAAAGAAATCCTATCCAACCGAGGCACCCAATTTACGGCTGAATTGACCCAACAACTCTGGCAGGTTTGCAAAATTAAGTCCCTCCTGAGCTCCCCATACCACCCCCAGACGAACGGGCTGTGTGAGTGGTTCAATGGGACCCTCAAGCAAATGCTCAAGACGTTCACTCAGGAATACCGAGACTTGGAACGCTTCCTGCCGCACCTCCTATTTGCTTATCGGGAGGTGCCCCAGGAAACAACAGGGTTCTCTCCCTTCGAGTTGCTCTATGGAAGAAAGGTACGGGGACCCCTAAACCTGATCCGGGAGCACTGGGAGGGAGAGATGGACACTGACGATGTCCCCATTGTGCCATACGTGCTGGAACTCAGGGACCGAATGGAGGAATTAGCCAAATCCGTGCGGGCTAATCTCCAGTCGACCCAGAGAAGACAGAAAGTATGGTACGATCGGGGGGCCTGAAAGAGAATCTTCACCATAGGACAAAAGGTGTTAGTACTTAAGCCGGTGAAGACAGACAAATTGCAGGCGTCCTGGCAGGGTCCCTACCAGATCGTAGAGAAAAGGGGAGACACCACTTATGTTATAGCTAGCTGCCACAACAACAATCTTAGAAAGACATTCCATGTAAACATGCTCAAGGAATATTTTGAGCGACCAGAGAACGTGACGGCCGTATGTTGTTCCCCTCAGGAAGACCCTGACAGTCTACCCATTACAGACCTATTAGAAAAGAGTCTCCCCACAGGTATAGTGGCTCAGGTTCAGATAGGAGACTGACTTAGCCCCACTGAAAGGGAGCAGCTCAACCAACTCCTACAGTCCAAACACCTCACCTTCTCCCCGAAGCCAGGGTACACTACTTTAACCACCCACCAGGTAGATACTCCGGGACAAGCTTCCTTGCGCAAGGCTCCGTACAGAATCCCCGAAGCAGTTAGGACAGGAATGAAGAAGGAGATCGATGAGATGCTCCAACTCAGGGTAATTGAGCCCTCCGATAGTCCCTGGGCCTCCCCAGTTGTCTTGGTGCCCAAGAAAGAGGGGACCACCCGGTTCTGCGTAGACTATCGGAGGCTCAATGAAAAAACCATGACTGACGCTTACCCTATGCCCAGGGTAGATGAGCTACTCGATCGTATAGCCAGGGGAAATTACCTGACCACTATTGACCTCTGCAAAGGTTACTGGCAGATTCCCCTGGCCCCGGAGGCTATCCCCAAGTCGGCATTCGTCACCCCATTCGGCTTATATCAGTTTAGGGTAATGCCGTTTGGGATGAAGAATGCCCCAGCTACATTTCAGCGCTTGGTGGATAGGCTCCTGGATGGCTTCCAGAGTTTTGCTTGCGCCTACCTGGACGACATAGCAATCCACAGTGAGTCCTGGGAGGACCACTTAGCTCACGTAGGAATGGTTCTGGATCAGATCCGGGCTGCTGGCCTGACTCTGAAGCCAGAAAAATGCCACTTTGGGATGGCCGAGGTACAGTACCTGGGTCACCGGGTGGGGTGTGGAAAGCAGCGACCAGAGCCAGCCAAGATAGAAGCTGTCGCCAATTGGCCCACCCCCATCACTAAGACTCAGGTCCTAGCCTTCCTGGGCATGGCAGGGTACTATAGACGGTTCGTACCAGACTACAGCACACTTGCCAAACCCCTGACTGACTTGACCAAGAAGAACTTACCTCGACAGGTCCTGTGGTCTCCCCACTGTGAAACGGCTTTCCAGGCTCTCAAAAATGCTCTAATTAACGCTCCTGTCTTGGCGGCCCCTGCCCTTAACAAACGTTTTATCATCCATACAGATGCTTCCATGTTCGGGCTGGGAGCCGTCCTCAGCCAAGTAGGCGAAGATGGAGGGGAGCATCCAGTTGCCTACATCAGCCGGAAGCTCCTGCCTCACGAAGTCAGCTATGCAGTGGTCGAAAAGGAGTGTTTGGCTTTGGTGTGGGCATTAAAGAAATTGACTCCCTATTTATATGGGCAGGAGTTCACTCTGGTCACCGAACATAACCCGTTGGTGTGGCTGAACCGGGTCTCTGGAGATAATGGCAGGCTATTACGTTGGAGTTTATCGTTGCAACCCTTCAATTTCACCATTACTTACAGACCTGGGAAACAGAATGGCAACGCCGACGGGTTGTCCAGACAAACCGACCTCAGCCCCGCATAACCAGCGGTCTGTACAGCCTTAGTCTGCCCCGAAAAGGGGTCAGACCGTGTCTGCCAGAGTGTTCCACAGAAAGGGAGCACTGTTACAGAAGCATTAGTTATTTTGTTGTGAAGAGCTTATTTCCCAGCAGCAATGCCTGAACCAGCCAAGCCAGCGCCTAAGAAGGGCTCCAAGAAAACCGTAACAAGTATCATTTCATAAAGAGTTAACTTTTTTTCAGCTTTTAGAAACTATTTTCTAAATACAAGTTTGCTGGCCTCAGCTCTAAGTTTAGTGATAAACAATCCCATTGTCTAATCACCTCCGGAGTCATGATGAACTGCATTGTTTTCTTATTTGTAACTTGTTATCTGAAGTACTGTAATCCTATTGTGGCCTGTCAAAGGACATTGTCTCTCTATCTAAATGTGTGATGGGGGATTTTATGCTTCCCCCCTGGGAGTGCCCTGTGTGCATGTAACCTCAATAAAAAAGCAGGTTGGGCATCCCAGTCCTGAGTTCTTGGTTGACCCTCAATCGCAGCGTTGACTCGTTTTTGTGGGCAGAAGGGTATCCTAGCTGTACTACAGCTAAGGGGGATTATTCTATATTTGCGAGACTCATATAGAATACTATGGAAAGCAGCTTCTCCCCTCTTCAGCAATAGGGATCCAGGCTACTAAGCGGTCCATCTCTCAGCGAGACTAAGGGTAACCGTAACAGGTCTGTATCTTTTAGTAATACAACATATCTCGCTATGTGCATTTATATTTTGACTGGAATGTCCCTTAACATTAAATTGATATATTTTTATTAAAAATTGTTTATATGTGTATAATACTTTTTTAAATTTTTCTTTTATTGTTTTTTATTGAAATTTTCAAAAATTAACAAAACATGGATAACATTACCACATAACATTTGTGGATTGTAATCAAAGTGAAATATAAATACAAATTACAATCACTGTTGATAACATAAATTAAAGGCACTATAATCAGCATAGCCGTGTGACCGTAAAGAAATAAAGATATTTCTAGAGAGAGGGAAAAATAGGAGAGGAAAGAAGTTAAGGAAGGGGAGGAGGGGAAGGAGGGGGAGAAAAAGGTTTTGTCTCAAAGGTATTTTTCAGGTTATATCGTTATTTTCTGGTCCCATATAAATATGATGTCTAAGATAAAATGAGCTTTACCTTGAAAGCAATAGTGGAGTTTTTCCAGAGAGAGAACATGATCCACTTCCTTTAGCCACAATTGTATGGTGGGAGTTGTCGCTTTTTTCCAAAATCTAGGTATTAATCTCTTTGCACAATTTATCATACATTGTAACAATTTCCTATGATATAGAAAGGGTATTTGAGGGAGGTCGTTAAGGAGTATTATGGAAGGGCGAAGTTCGAGTGTCGTGCCTAATATTGAGTTAATATGTGAGATGATGTTTTCCTATAACGGTTTTATCAGTGGACAATGCCACCAGATATGGGAGAGAGTGCCTATTTCGCCACAATGTCTCCAGCACAGTGAGGAAGCACCAGTGAAGCTGCTATGGATTCGGTGGGGTGTGAGGTACCATCTTGATAGAATTTTGTAGTTGAGTTCTACAATGATTGGGGAGATGGATGCTTTTTGGTCAATTTATAGAATTTGCTCCATTGTTCTTCAATAAACGTTCCTTGTAGTTCCTTTTCCCATTTAGTAATGTATAGGGGTTTATGTGTTGGGAAGGAGCCTCTGAGCATGCTATAAATTTTTGAAATGTGAGACTTTTTTAGCAGAGTTAATACATAAGGATACAAAATGTGTGTTGGGTCTAATGAAATTTGGCTTATGTGGATTTATTTGGATTGTGGATTAATTTGTGAAAAGGTGTTCCTATATGTTGTTGTAGGTCATTTTGTTTTCGGAAATGTCCGTCTTTAAACAATGTAGATATTGGTAGTTGTTGTAATTGATCGGTTATGGAGATTGTTTGTGTCAATTCGGGTTGGAGGATCAATGGGTGTCCCCAGAGTGGGGTGAGAGGAGATATTTGGATTGAGATTGTGTGATTTAATTGGATAGGCAAAAATAATATCTATCTGACGGCGCTAACTTCCAGGACCCAAGCTCCTATAACAATTGGGTCTCTAGATACCCAAGGGAGAAGACAAATAGGTGGGATGTGTTAGGAGCGCCTAACAAAGGCCAGGTCTATTTAGGAATACTAAAATATCACAAATTTATTATCACAAATATTAACAAATGATCAATAATACATATATTAAAAAAGCATAAAAGTACATGGATCCATAGTACTTAATAAAAACCATATAACAGTTGCAATGATAAAAAGTTTACAAAAATATAAATGGTACAAAAGGATAAAAACAATTTGAAAATACGTTCAGGATAATGTATTAGCCCCTGGGGGGTCAGGACACAAGGCAAGATAAATTATGAGAAATGTGTGAAATATCAAGTTGCAATCAAGAATGTGTAATAAACAAAAAAATATACATATCAGTGTAAAAAATGTAAAAAAAAATGTGGGTATGGACCAATGTCTAAAAAGTGGAGGTGTATATATATATAGGTCAAAAATATATAAAAGTCAATAAAAATCAAAAAAGTCTATGTGATCCAAATAACAATCCAAAAGTCCTTGTGATCCAAATAGCAATTCAAAATAATAAGTAGATCCAAATAGATGATGCCAATAAGTAAAAGGTAATCCAATAGTGAAAAGAAAAATCAAAGTTCAAAACTACACCAAAAAAATGAAAAATAAAAAATGAAAAAATATAATAACAATCAATAGTGGAAACTGGATATCAAAAAAAGAAGTACAACATAGAGCAGTATGAACAGGAGCCAGTTTACACCAAACCGGGGGTGTGGGTCTATAATCCCCCCCCCCCCGGTTAACATACGTACTAAACTCTATTTCCCCAAGTCATACTATATATAGCAGTTGATCATGGTTTTGTGCATACACCTTTTTGTAACTCAATGAACAGAGGGAGTAATAATGCAGACACGTGTTTACCCAATTTAGGCTAGTTCCGGTTTGACGAAATAAACAAACTTCCAGTTTTCGTCTATTTCCGGTTTACATTAACTTCCGGTTTAGCGTTAAGTCCGGACTTCCGGTTTTAGCGGAACTACACCAAAAAAATGAAAAATAAAAAATGAAAAAATATAATAACAATCAATAGTGGAAACTGGATATCAAAATATTATGCAATAAACTCCATATAAGAAAAATCCATTACCTGTAAAAAAAGAAGTACAACATAGAGCAGTAATGTTTAAAATAAACTTAAGTATTAGGAATAAAACTCACCATATATGCCAACGCGTTTTGGCCCACCAATAGGGCCTTTTTCAAGACTGATATATGGTAGGTGAGAATGCTTCTTATATACCCCTTTTGGTTAAGCAAAATGGCGCCAAATTCGCCCAAAAAGCGCCAAAAATGTGACCTCTTGAACCGGAAGTGGAATGAAAACCGGATATGGGGATTTCCTTCATGTGTTGTTTGGATTTTATTTATCCCATTTTACCCAAATCTTTGGTTAATGATATGTGTGTTAAACCTCCCTTTCAAAAATGTCCTAAGAGGCTAGATGTTTTAATGTAGCTGAGTGCCTATTCAATCTTTATTCTTTCTAGTGGCGCTAAAACCGGAAGTCCGGACTTACCGCTAAACCGGAAGTTAATGTAAACCGGAAATAGACGAAAACCAGAAGTTTGTTTATTTCGTCAAACCGGAACTAGCCTAAATTGGGTAAACACATGTCTGCATTATTACTCCCTCTGTTCATTTAGTTACAAAAAGGTGTATGCACAAAACCATGATCAACTGCTATATATAGTATGACTTGGGGAAATAGAGTTTAGTACGTATGTTAACCGGGGGGGGGGGGGGGGGGATTATATATAGTTCCCATACATATCCCCATCTATTCCTGTCTAGTAGTCTGGATTTACTAATCAAGTATAAGAATAAAATAGTTCTTATCACTCTTCAATCCACCTATATTCACAACAGCATACATGACGTTGGAGTTCTCTTTATAGATACATATTTGCATCTACCACTCCCCCACTAACTCGGAGCACTTATGATAACCAACATAAGAGAAATACGGAGATTTTTGTGGAATTAGGGAAAATATGCCCCTTTTTTTTATATGAAATACAGATACTATATTACAGGCCCATAAGCTTCTTTACATAATCTAAGGTAAAGGGCTACATTTACATAAGAAGGAATAAATATGGATTCTAAGGCATTCCCTTTTTGATACCTTATCACATGTATTACTTGCTAATAAGCTAGATATGCTATCATTCATATGAACAGGAGCCAGTTTACACCAAACCGGGGGTGTGGGTCTATAATCCCCCCCCCCCCTGGTTAACATACGTACTAAACTCTATTTCCCCAAGTCATACTATATATAGCAGTTGATCATGGTTTTGTGCATACACCTTTTTGTAACTCAATGAACAGAGGGAGTAATAATGCAGACACGTGTTTACCCAATTTAGGCTAGTTCCGGTTTGACGAAATAAACAAACTTCCAGTTTTCGTCTATTTCCGGTTTACATTAACTTCCGGTTTAGCGTTAAGTCCGGACTTCCGGTTTTAGCGCCACTAGAAAGAATAAAGATTGAATAGGCACTCAGCTACATTAAAACATCTAGCCTCTTAGGACATTTTTGAAAGGGAGGTTTAACACACATATCATTAACCAAAGATTTGGGTAAAATGGGATAAATAAAATCCAAACAATACATGAAGGAAATCCCCATATCCGGTTTTCATTCCACTTCCGGTTCAAGAGGTCACATTTTTGGCGCTTTTTGGGCGAATTTGGCGCCATTTTGCTTAACCAAAAGGGGTATATAAGAAGCATTCTCACCTACCATATATCAGTCTTGAAAAAGGCCCTATTGGTGGGCCGAAACGCGTTGGCATATATGGTGAGTTTTATTCCTAATACTTAAGTTTATTTTAAACATTACTGCTCTATGTTGTACTTCTTTTTTTACAGGTAATGGATTTTTCTTATATGGAGTTTATTGCATAATTTTTTGATATCCAGTTTCCACTATTGATTGTTATTATATTTTTCATTTTTTATTTTTCATTTTTTTGGTGTAGTTTTGAACTTTGATTTTTCTTTTCACTATTGGATTACCTTTTACTTATTGGCATCATCTATTTGGATCTACTTATTATTTTGAATTGCTATTTTTATCACAAGGACTTTTGGATTGTTATTTGGATCACATGGACTTTTTTGATTTTTATTGACTTTTATATATTTTTGACCTATATATATATATATATATATACACCTCCACTTTTTAGACATTGGTTCATACCCACATTTTTTTAAATTTTTTACACTGATATGTATATTTTTTTGTTTATTACACATTCTTGATTGCCACTTGATATTTCACACATTTCTCATAATTTATCTTGCCTTGTGTCCTGACCCCCCAGGGGCTAATACATTATACTGAACGTATTTTCAAATTGTTTTTATCCTTTTGTACCATTTATATTTTTGTAAACTTTTTATCATTGCAACTGTTATATGGTTTTTATTAAGTACTATGGATCCATGTACTTTTATGCTTTTTAATATATGTATTATTGATCATTTGTTAATATTTGTGATAATAAATTTGTGATATTTTAGTATTCCTAAATAGACCTGGCCTTTGTTAGGTGCTCCTAACACATCCCACCTATTTGATTTAATTGGATAGTTTTGTCCCATATTTTAAGTGTGCTTGCTACATAGTAGTTATTGGTGCATGTTATTGGTCTGTATCTTTTAGGAATCCAACATATCTTGCTCAAAGAAGGAAGATTGGTGAGCACTGCTTCTAGCTGGACCCATGGCTTGAAAGGGTTATTATGATTCCATGCCGCAATACGTGCCAGGTGGGTAGCTCTAAAATAGTTAGTCAGGTTGGGAATTCCTAGGTCGCCATCCTCCCTGCTTAGGTATAAGTTCTGTTTTGCTACTCTTGGTTGGTGATATGACCATATAAATATTTCTATTTGTTTCTGTTGTGTTGTCAAATAGTGAGAGTGTAGGTCTAGTAGGAGTAATTGAAATAGATAAAGGTATTTTGGGAGGATTGTCATTTTTACAGCATTTACACGACCGATCCACCATAGATGGCCTGCTTGTGCCATGATTCTAAAAGCTTATGGGTATCAGTTTGTAATGGAAGATAATTTAAATTGAATAGCTCTGTTATGTCTGGAGTAATGTTAATGCCTAGATAACGTATAGAGTTGGAGATTGAGAATAGGGTGTTTGAAGTTATATATGTGGTTTTGTCTGTCATCAGGCTAATGGGTAAGAGGACTGATTTGTCCATGTTGATGGAAAAGTTGGAGATCACTTTATACGTATCAAGTTCTTTTAGGAGAGGGAGATGTGCTGGGGGAGCTTATGGTGAAGATGATGTCATCTGCAAGTAGTAGGCATTTTTGTTCTATGGGGCCAAGTTTTAGTCTTTTGATGCTTGGATTACATCGAATATGTGTAGCAAATGTCTCAACCGTAAGGGCAAACAGGAGGGGTGATAGGGGCCATTAGCGCAGATTACAGCAGTTGGGTTAGTGTATAGGGCCTTTATTCTTGTATTAATTTGGTGGAGAACCCAAATTTCGACAAGGTGGACCACATGAACTCCCAGTCCACCCTGTCGAACGCCTTCTCATCATCTGTAGAGAGTAAAATAATTGGGGTTTTGCTATCATTGGCGTGATGTAGAGTTTAACCAATCACCGATATGGTAGCTTTCCAAGAGGTGCTTGGAGAGAATGCCATTTTGGTCTATCTATTGGAATAGAGTAAGGAGTTGTGGGATTAATTGTGTTTTAAGTAGATGTTAGAATTTGGGGGTGAAGCCATCTGGGACTGGGGCTTTCCCGGGTGGGAGGGATTTTATAGCCATTAGAATTTCTTGTATATGGAATGGTTGGTCTAAGGTAGATGAGTCTTCTGCTGAAATGGACGGGAGGTTAATATGGGCTAGATAATCTGTAATCAGATGTGTTTTAGATTTGGGGTTGCACAATTCTAAATTGTATAATGATGTGTAGTATTTAGTAAAGTTTTGTAGTATGGCTCTACTATTGGAAGAGGTATGTCCTGTATGGTTTTTAATTTTTTTAATAAATGTTTTGTATTTCTTTTTTTTTTTGAGAGATCTAGCTAGCATGTGACCTGTTTTTTTGCTTTCAACAAAAAACTTGGCTTTCATGGTGAGGGAGTGCAAATGCGCATTTTTAATTAGATAATTATTTAAGGTGTCTCTGTCCCGCTGTAGGTCAGCATAGTGTTGAGGGTAAGTCGGGTTTTGTTTATGTGCAAGTTCGGATTGCATAAGTATTATATTGTGCTGTTCTTTGTTGACTTTGTCTCTTTGTGTGTTTAATAAGTTCCCCCCATATGTAGCATTTGTATGATACTTACTTGTTAGAGATAGAAGTGTCTAGGGGATTATTAAAATAAAAGAATTCAACTGTTTTCTCTTTGATGTCAGTGAGGATGAGTGGGTCTGAAAATATAAGATCATTATGCCTCCAGCATGGTCGGTTAAATGGTATAGAAGACCAAGTGAACGTGCTAACCACCGCGCTGTGATCTGACCATACCGTATGTGTTATCTTTGAATCTTTTAAATTAGATAGTGTTGTTTGGTCGCAAAGTATGTAGTCAAGGTGGGAGTAGGATTTTTGGGGATGTGAGAAGAAGGTGTAGTCCCGAGAAGTGGGATGCATAATCTGCCAGGTGTCATATAGTGGGAGGGTTTGAAGAGCATGACAGTTAGCCTTTGTTCGTCTATTTCCCATATAATATTTCCCTGTGGATGTATCTATTACTGGGTTGAGTGGTAAGTTAAAGTCTTCTCCTAAAATAGTTGGGCCTTTAGCATTATCTATTAGTTGGTTAAGTCCCTTATGAAAAAAAGTGGGTGTGGGTCGGTTGGGGGCATATATATTAGCTATTGTAAGGGGTCTACCATAAAGTAAGCTCACGATTATTAGAAATCTACCGTCAGAGTATTTATGTAATAATTCAAAGGGGGTGCCTTTTCTGATGGAGATGCCTACACCATTCTTTTTATCTGGGCCTAAGCTAAGAAAGTGCTGATTGTAGTAATATGTAGACAGTTTGGGTTCATTGGATTTTCTAAAGTGTGTTTCTTGCGTTAAAAGGAGGCTGAGCTGACTGCTGGAGCGGCAGGACATGTAATGCAAGAGCTCCTGAAAAATTCTTCCTGATATATGTGTTTGCCCATGAAATCTTGCATTATTTAAGATTTATACCAATAATCCTGGTAAGCTGCCTCACCCTGGGTGGTTTCCGACAAGATTTAGCATATTTGCCCAACTCACGGCCCTGACCTACGTTCTTCAGTGAAGCCACAAAGTGACCTGTATTTAGACTGCGCCTACATGTTTGATGATATTGACAGAACCCGTGGCTTAGGCTGCCACATAAGACCCTCCCCAGGAAACTGGGCAACGCCATAAGAGCGATAAATGTTTCAGTGAAAAGTTATACTAAGCTACGAAATATAGCCACCATTTTCTTAACTGCTTCCAAGATGGAGTCTAAGATACAAATATGGGGAGAGACTCTTTGTGAACAGCTGGAGAAACATTTTTCTGAGTTACATCAACTATTGGAGCACTGTTTTTCAGAAATAACATAGAAGCGGGAGACGGACGAGTGCTGCCGTAAATCCAGTAGAGTGTTGTAGGAGATACCAGTATCTGACGGCGGGGAGATGACAGTCACTGCGAAGTTGTCTGTGGCCTATTCGCATAGCGTGGTGAGTGTACTAAAGATAGTGAGTCTGCTTCCAATGGAGAATAAGGCCCTGATGAGCTGTGAAGGACTCCCAAGAGATGATACTACATACCATGAGGCTTATGGTGCGCTAATAAAGCTATCGACTCACATACCAGAACACTACAGCCTGATCTGTCTGCATATAGGAAAAGAGTTGACTCGTTGTTGATTTAAAAGCTGCCATTGGATACGATCTCGACTTATAGAAATCAGCTATCCGCTTTCCAGGTTTTGCAGGATATCTCATCCTACAAGAGTGCCGTGAACTGATGGTGCCTCCTAGCAGAAGAAGAATTGGTTGAAGCTACGGGTTGATGTTACTCGGTCCGCTGGCGACCCCGTGACCAGCTGTAAGGCCATAGTGGAAATGGGTATGATATGATATAATAGTGATCGGGAATTACCCTCAGTTTATATTGGAGTTTTGTAGCCTAAATTTAAATACAGCAAACCACTGTCAACTGTGTTTTTTTCAAGCAAGACTTTGGTTCCACTAAGATCAAAGACTGCTAAAGAGCTAATGAAGATCTAGAGATCTGATTAATATAAACCTCCATTAATTAGCAGAACATTTGGTGATGAACAGTTAATGCATAGTTCCAAATATGTTGGAAAAACCAAAAACAGGAGTCGGCTAGTTAACTATTTTTATATTAATTGCTATTCAGTATAGAGGGAACTTTTCCTGTAGATCACCCACTTTAAAGTCAATATGTGTTATCCTCTTAGATAGTTATAAGTTTATTTTTTTTTATAAGAGTTATATCTTAGTTTATATATGTTTTGAATAACTTCTTTAAGGAAGGTTTACTCTACTGTTTTATAACATGTTTACTAAGGCTGGTAATTTGTATATGTAGTCAGTAGCCCTACACTTAGATCCCATAAGGACAATAGCCTGTGAATAAGACTGTAGGAGACTTATACTTTACCAAGCTTCTACACCAGAAATACCATTGTTTGATTTTTTTCAGTGAACTCAAACGCTAGCTTTACATTATACATTAGGAGTACTGATATCAGAGTATTATTTTGGCCATTTACTATAAAAATGCTTAATATCTGAGTTCCTCTTATTTAAAGGGACATAATACTCATATGCTAAATCACTTGAAACTGATGCAGTATAACTGTAAAAAGCTGAAAGGAAAATATCACAATTTCCTCAGCTCAGCAGAGTAAGTTCTGTGTAAAAAGTTATACTCAGCTGCTGCCCAGCTGCAGATAAAAAATAAACGAACTGCAGCCAATCAGCATCAGCAGTGCTGAGGTCATGAACTCTTTTACTGTGATCTCATGAGATTTGACTTAACTCTCATGAGATTTCATTGTAAACTTCCTTACACTGAATAGGGAAATAATATGAGTGTGCACAAATGCTCGCTTCTTCCGCTGTCCTGGGCAGACATACTGATTTGTTGCTTAGAAGTCCTTTACAATGGGATGTGGCTACTGAGGAACATTTGAGGTAAAATATCTTTCTTTTTTTACATAGAGATGTTCAGGTGATATTTCAGCTTTTTACAGTTATGCTGCATCACTTTCAAGTGTTTAAACATTTGGGTATTATGGCCCTTTAAGTATTACAGCTTCATAGTAAATGTCTAGGGATGATAAGGAATGCAACGCTTAAGGTTTACACAGAATCCAGTTCTATTGTATCCTGCTAATGTTGACATATATTTACACCAGCTGCCTGCATCCGGCGTGGCTCGGTTATTGTACCCCTAGACAACATTTACTTAGTGTGACCAGTTAATTGGCTGTACATTCCTTAAAACCCAGGTTCTCTCCTACTACAAATCGTAGTAGAATATATAATAAAATACATAAGGATGTAAAATATTTAATATGGGTTCTTTAGTAGCTTGATATCTTCAGCATAAGTGCATGTTTTATGGCCATATTTTTAAAATATGTACACAATTATATATAATGATCATAACTTCTAGCTTATTAGACCAGTTGAGGTATCACGCTGTATCTCTGTTCTAAGTTTGTTCTTTTTTCTTTTTTGTCTCTACTTTATTTACCCAAACAAAAGGAACACATGTACCTAGTCTGTTTAAACAGTACATACTGAGATAAGAGACCTGATATATAAACAAGTCAATATAATTTATTTTTTTTAGATATAAAAGTATGACAGTCCTTCTTTACAAATATGGCCAAGGCACCTAACCTTTCCTCTAATTATTTTCGTCTCTTCCCATGCTAGTTGATTTTCGAAGTCTGAACACTAATAACATAGCTACTCAGTTATATATATATTTATATAGTCCTAAGGGTCCAAGAGTGGTCCTATATATTCAATTACCACTACATGTCCCCTACTAAGCCCCACTATTAGTAGAAGTTAAAGGCCAAGGCCCAAGAGTGGCCATTGTTTTTCATACAGGGAATATATACTTATATGACAGGTTGATTGAAATTAGGGGTCAACTGGGTTATTTCTGTCAGGAATGGTACCTGTACCTTTAACTCAATTTTATTTATTCTTGCTCCTCCCCCTTCCACCTGCCGATTAATGTGTTTAGACTACCTGAATCCCATGTGAGAGGACGCTATTCTGAACCTCTTGGCTACTTCCATACTTGTTATTCTTTAACACTGACTTTATTACACCAACTTGGATAAAGTTTTCCACCTAAGTTACGCTTACTCTGATAAGCAAGTTGTCAATACTTTGAATCCAATCATCTGTGCGGATTAACCGCTAACTAAAGTTTTTCCTACTGTGGCTTGCTCCCTTAACAAAGACTCACCGGCTTTTCGACTCCACTGCAGAGGGATTACAAATACTGTTCGCGGGTCATACCCGCTCACGAATAACTCCGTCTCAACTCTAGTACCGGGCAGCCTGCCAGCAAGCGCTCTCTGTGATAGGTCTCCAGCGACACACCTCCGTTCTGCCCTCCACTTACTGCACGATAGTCCCGGCACACGAAGGGCTTACGCTGACTGCCTGTCAGCTGTTTCTGCGAACTGCACACAGGCTGAACAGAAGCGCTGCAGCTGCAGCACAGACACGTCTCCTATTACTAAGGTACCCATTCTATTTCTATGACAAACTGTATCTTACCAAAACTGGTACAATAGAACTGTAAAGGTATCCAATAAACTCTCACACCTTAAAGTGACAGTCTGCAGTTGAGATCCTACTACATTAAGGGTTACATCACCCTGACAATTTCATAATGAAAAAAAATAAAATAAAAAAGGAGGTTCATCACTTGGGACTAGGGATGGGTGAATGTGTAAATTTTCAAATTCAAATGTTAGAACGAATGTTATTACCGAAATTCGAATTACAAATTCGCATGTTGATAAAAACGAATCTTAAAAATTCTATTTTCGAATGTTATTTAAAGTTTTCGAATGTCACTTTCGATTTTGAATGTTTATATTCGATTTTTTATGAACATTCAAAATCAAAATGGATTGCATTATTTCGACTATGACTCTGAAAATCGAATATAACATTCGAAAACATTCGATTGAAATCGAATATTCGAAATGTATCAAAATATATCTTTTTAACATATCATACTTTACAAATCTATAAGAAAATCTAGTCTACAAATATAAATTAGACCCTAGCCAGTCAGCATCACTGGCTGCCAATGTCCATTCAATAGTACCCAGATACAAGGCCGGACTAGCACAGTAAAACACAACCCACACTACATTACAAGTACAACAACTCTATGATGAACATCAGTACTTCTCAACCACAGTCCTCAAGTAAACCTAGGCTAGTAGGCAATATTTTCAGAATGTTTTAACTGCAGCACAGGTAAAATAATCATTAACCATATTAACTAACCTGGCTCTCACCATAGGTACTGATTATTTTACCAGTGCTCTAGTTAAGACATCATGAAAATATGGCCTGTTAGGGTCACTTCTGGTTAAGAAACACTAATGTAGAATAGACTTACAAAATTACAATGAATATAAAGATGAATACTTTTTCAAATTAAATTCTTAGAAAAAAACAACTAAATAAATGCACAAAGTAAAAGCAGGTAGTCACCTATCACTATCATCTGAATTTTTGCCTATAAAAAATAATAGACTGCATATTACCTCCAAAAATATATAAAATTGATTGAAGATGAAGATAAAATATGTGTCTTCTCATGGTGTGCAGTCCACCCTCCACAGTTGTGTCCACACAAAAATAAAAAATAAAAGATGCCACAGGAGCAAATAGATAGATAATAGTAGTATAAAGAAAAAAATCAGTATCAAAATATTCCAACACGACCACCAAACCAGTACGTCCCTTTTCTCCAAAACTAAACCTGTCAAATAAGTTGATTTGAATATTTAAATTTGAATATTAAACAATTCTAATATTTATTAGATAACTGAATTATAAAAACTAATTCGAATTGGAATATTATATTACAAAAGAAAATTGTCGCTTAGAAATACTATTTCAAAATCGAATGTGATATATTGAATTGAATTCTAATATTACATTTCGAAATCGAATGTGAAATATAGATATCGAATTCGAATATTGAATATAATACAAAGCCAACCATTCTATTATTAGAATGAATATTTTTGAATGTAATCGAAAAATTTGAAAATGAACATTCGAAAATCGAATGTTAGAATATTATGTAAACATTCTAAATTTGATTCAAACAAACGAATGTATAAAAATTAATTTTACATTTCGAATGTATAGAAACATTCGTCCATCCCTACTTGGGACCCAAGAGTGGTCTCTTCACTTACTCTACCTTCCATAGATTTATATTTTACCTGCTATTAGAGGGTCCAAAAGTGGCCCCATGTACCAGTCAGGAGGTATACAATTCATATGGGCAAAGAATATTTTACTATACAGTATTTTTACAATATGTAAAATATGTCATATAGATCTTAATTGTATTTTCTCTTTTCATATTAGTTATATGTTTTGTAACAAACTTTTCGTGCATCTTCTAATGACACAGTCTGTATGTATGCCCTGATTTAAACCTCAATAAAAAAAAAAAAAAAGAGGTAAATTTGTTTTTTATAGAAGTCATGGAAGGCAATTGACCTCTTTTCTTTGACATTTTGCATTGCTGTTGTAAATATTTTAAGTGTTTTGTGTTTACTCATTTATTTGCGTGTGTGAGAGGTATTGCTATTGTGGTCAAATATGTCTGGAAAGCAAAACCGAAATATGAGTGCTTCTAGCAAAGCAGAAGTGTAGTATGTAACTGATAAAGATTGAAGTTGGCTAAATGGAAGGGAGGGGGAGAAGTATTAGAATACAGTTAAAGAAGGGGAAAAGAAAGAAGAGTATTAGGTTTAGTAGTCTACATTACTGTAGAGAAGGAGGCTAGTTATGGTAAACCCACCACTGCTGGATAAGAGCTATTGCATGGTAACAAAGTATGGTGGGGGAAACAGGTTATAGTACATCGGGGGGGGGGGGTGGCAAGGGCATTTATACTCTAATGAATGAATTTCACAGTATAAGACAAAAGGTAAATAAAATACAAAAACCACAGAAATCCTGTCATTCAAACATTGTAAAGACTACAAAAACATTTGTCTGAGAGCACAATTGGAAACTGTATTGCTATGACAAATCAACAGTAATAATAACATGAACATGTTTAAGCAACTCTGTATCACTAAACATACTTCATTATCATAGTAGGTAATAGTTTAAACTCTGATGTAGTTTGGGTTTTGGATATAAATTTTTTCTTGCTAAGTTTATTAGCTACTTCTAACCAGGTACTTCTTTGAGGTTCATGTCGATCTGCAACAGCCTATTTGGGAGTTTGAGACGACATTGTAGGAGCATCTGGAGCTGGTATTCCCAATGCAGTACAGAAGAAAGCTGTGTCGGATGGGTCTGTACATTCAATTTGTTGTTGATAGTTTGGATGAATACAGGGAAGCCCCACCTATAGGGAAACTTCAAGGATCTTAGATGTATAGTCAGGGTGTTAAAGTATCTTCTTCTCTGCAATGTTTTAATGGAGAGGTCTTGGAAGAATTGGATTTTTGCACCTAAGTAGGTAAAGTTGTGCTGTTGTCTAGAAAAGTTCAGTATCTTTTCTCTATCTTTGAAGCTCTGAACGCACACCACAATATCCCTGGTAGGTTGGTTTTCAGTAGGCTTAGGGTGAAGTGGGCAGTGGGCTCTTTCCAGAGGGATTTCTTGAATAACAACAGAGTTCGCTATTGCCAGGGATTGAAAAATCTCTTGGAGGTAGTCGTGAATTGCGTCACCTGGCACCTTCTCAGGAATCCCTCAGATTCGAAGGTTGTTGTGCCGAGTTCTGTTCTTGTTGTGCCGAGTTCTGTTCTGTTCTTGATGTTGTCTAGCTTTTGTTCCAGATCTGTGATCTGTTCTTGCTGTAGAAGTATTTTTTGTGACATACCTGTCATGTCATTAGCTATTTCTTCTCGTTCATCCTCCATTGCTTCAACCCTATAACCAAGCTCATTGATGTCTCTCTTTAAGTCGGCACATTCTTCTTTTATGCACAATTTGACCTGTGAAATAAGTGCTTCCATTGCTTTCAGAGTAACGGGGCCATCAGCATTTACTGGTGTAGGTATAATTCTTTATTTTTATGTGTTTTTACATCTGTTTTATGCACACAAAAAAATAATCCTTACAGTTTACTTCAGGTCTCAAGGTGCTCTAGTTTCGGCTTGCTCTCAAGCGCAAGCTATAACTTTCAACTTCTAGTACTGATGTACATTAGCAGGGTCACAATAGCCATTGAAAGTATTGATTGTGCTCAAGCTAAATCAGCCACACTAGCTCTTTTCTGGTTGGCGAGTTTTACCATGAACTTATAATATCAAAGTGGTGCGCTAATGGTAGTGCGGTCAAGCAAAACTGGCTATTGTGCGCGTGATCATTAGCATGCCAATTATAATCTAGCCCAAAATTGGCAAGATTGGTCTACCCAGTAGCTTTAAAAATCTCAATTACCTGTCTATATCAACTTTCTGATGAATAATAGAAAGAACAGATAATTGGCAACCCTCCCATCATATGCCCTCTCCCTCATTTCAGCATAACATAAAAACATAAACTTGTAAAATCTTGTAGAAGCTTGATGTAGATTTGAAACCTTTGAAGAGAAATAAAGACATTAAAATAAAGCTATAAATATATAATATGAATAAAGTGCTTCCTTTGAACATTTTTAGGATAGTTGTCCTTTATTTAATTGGAAATAGCAGGTTACAAAAATAACCCTTATTAAATACTAACATCTTGCAATTTTTGTTTAAATTTTAAATATTGATTGATCTCAAATTTCTTCTCCTATTTCTACTCACACACAAAATTAACATGAAGAAAAAATATTTTGCTATAATGACATCCCCTCTTTTGCCTGTAGTTTTGGAAATGTCAGGGCTAACCAAAAATAATCTCATTAAAAAAACTAAATTACAGGGACATAAAACCCAAAAAAATTCTTTCATGAATCAGATAGAACAAACAATTTTAAACAACTTTCTAATTTACTTCTATTGTCACATTTTCTTTGTTTGCGTATCCTTTGTTGAAAAGCAAGAAAGTATGCTCAGGAGCACTATAGGGTGGACAGGGGTATACATATTTGCCCCTGTGAGCCTGAACTCTCCTCTGGTGCGCAGCAATCTGCAGTCGGAATTTAACATTGCACACAAGCGCTATTTTGCCACCTGCCCCCACACAGCCAATCACCCATGGGCAGGAGCTGTCAATCTCTGCAGTCAGACGAGACCAGGGAGATTTAAATTCTCCATCTAAGAGGGGGAAAAGGGGGTAGGGAAGGAGTGGTCTGATGACCGTTGCTTGATAAATCCTGACTACATATTCTATTGTGAGAACCTGCACTCATAGGGAGGCAAGGGCTTGATAAATCAAGCCCAATATGGCAGCTGTTTCACAACAGTTTTATACAGAGCACTAGATAGCAGCACTTTTTTCTATCATGTAGTGCTTCATACATGTGCACGCTAGCTATCTAAGTATCTCTTCAACAAAGAATATCATGAGTACAAAGCAAATTTGTTAATATAAGTAAATTGGAAACTGTTTTAAAGTTGTGTTCTTTATCTGACTCATGAAAGAATTTGTTTGGATTTCGTGTCCCTTTAATAAAACGTACAACGCTTCAGAATGGGACTATAACACTCCAGAGGACTATTGTAAATACAAGGATGTCTCTAGTCAAAAGCCGTATACCTACTCGCTTACTTCTTTCATTGCCCCATTGATCAGCTCTCTAGGACAAAAATCTCTAATGGCCACATTTTTCCTTTCATTTTTTGGGATGAACTTAGGGACTGAGCATCAAAGGTTCGATAAAATGCTTTTATTTTAAAAAGTGGTTCTTGACATACTTGCTCTGCTTAGTTGAAGCAAAATTATAACAAAAAAATATTGACATAAAGGTGATGGGGCCAAATTATCAAGGACAGAATGGCCCCTGATGCCCCTGTTTCCATGCAAGCCTTCAGGCTCCCCGGAAACAGCATTTATGAAGCAGCAGTCTTAAGACCGCTGCTCCTTAACTGGTTCGCTGCCTCTGAAGCTGCGGACATCTATCCGCCCGATCCTATACAATCGGGTTGATTGACACCCCCTGCTAGCAGCCAATCTGCAGGGGGCAGCATTGCACAAGCAGTTCCATAGAACTACCTATGCAGTGTTAAATGATGACAGCGAATGCTGTCGGCATTCAGCAAAGTCTGGCAGACATGATACGCTACAGCTAGTTGCAGGGTCATGGGATGTGTACCCAGTCCGGTCTGAGAGTGCAGTCCCCTTCCATGTTTTGTATACAGGGAGTGCAGAATTATTAGGCAAATGAGTATTTTGACCACATCATCCTCTTTATGCATGTTGTCTTACTCCAAGCTGTATAGGCTCGAAAGCCTGCTACCAATTAAGCATATTAGGTGATGTGCATCTCTGTAATGAGAAGGGGTGTGGTCTAATGACATCAACACCCTATATCAGGTGTGCATAATTATTAGGCAACTTCCTTTCCTTTGGCAAAATTAGTCAAAAGAAGGACTTGACAGGCTCAGAAAAGTCAAAAATAGTGAGATATCTTGCAGAGGGATGCAGCACTCTTAAAATTGCAAAGCTTCTGAAGCGTGATCATCGAACAATCAATCGTTTCATTCAAAATAGTCAACAGGGTCGCAAGAAGTGTGTGGAAAAACCAAGGCGCAAAATAACTGCCCATGAACTGAGAAAAGTCAAGCGTGCAGCTGCCAAGATGCCACTTGCCACCAGTTTGGCCATATTTCAGAGCTGCAACATCACTGGAGTGCCCAAAAGCACAAGGTGTGCAATACTCAGAGACATGGCCAAGGTAAGAAAGGCTGAAAGACGACCACCACTGAACAAGACACACAAGCTGAAACGTCAAGACTGGGCCAAGAAATATCTCAAGACTGATTTTTCTAAGGTTTTATGGACTGATGAAATGAGAGTGAGTCTTGATGGGCCAGATGGATGGGCCCGTGGCTGGATTGGTAAAGGGCAGAGAGCTCCAGTCCGACTCAGACGCCAGCAAGGTGGAGGTGGAGTACTGGTTTGGGCTGGTATCATCAAAGATGAGCTTGTGGGGCCTTTTCGGGTTGAGGATGGAGTCAAGCTCAACTCCCAGTCCTACTGCCAGTTTCTGGAAGACACCTTCTTCAAGCAGTGGTACAGGAAGAAGTCTGCATCCTTCAAGAAAAACATGATTTTCATGCAGGACAATGCTCCATCACACGCGTCCAAGTACTCCACAGCGTGGTTGGCAAGAAAGGGTATAAAAGAAGAAAATCTAATGACATGGCCTCCTTGTTCACCTGATCTGAACCCCATTGAGAACCTGTGGTCCATCATCAAATGTGAGATTTACAAGGAGGGAAAACAGTACACCTCTCTGAACAGTGTCTGGGAGGCTGTGGTTGCTGCTGCACACAATGTTGATGGTGAACAGATCAAAACACTGACAGAATCCATGGATGGCAGGCTTTTGAGTGTCCTTGCAAAGAAAGGTGGCTATATTGGTCACTGATTTGTTTTTGTTTTGTTTTTGAATGTCAGAAATGTATATTTGTGAATGTTGAGATGTTATATTGGTTTCACTGGTAAAAATAAATAATTGAAATGGGTATATATTTGTTTTTTGTTAAGTTGCCTAATAATTATGCACAGTAATAGTCACCTGCACACACAGATATCCCCCTAAAATAGCTATAACTAAAAACAAACTAAAAACTATTTCCAAAACTATTCAGCTTTGATATTAATGAGTTTTTTGGGTTCATTGAGAACATGGTTGTTGTTCAATAATAAAATCAATCCTCAAAAATACAACTTGCCTAATGATTCTGCACTCCCTGTATATATATATATATATATATATATATATATATATATATATACAGGTAGCCCTCAGTTTACGCTGGGGTTAGGTTCCAGAAGGAATGGTTGTAAATCAAAACCGTTGTAAATTGAAACCCAGTTTATAATGTAAGTCAATGGGAAGTGAGGGAGTTAGGTTCCAGGCCCATCTCAAAATTGGCATAAGTAACACCTAATACATTATTTTTAAAGCTTTGAAATGAAGACTTTAAATGCTAAACAGCATTATAAACCTAATAAAATAATCACACAACACAGACTTTACTTGCATTTTTCTGCAAACAGTTCTTTCTATGCATTCCAATCTGGACTGATTTATAGACAGGAAGATCTTATTCCTTTGCAAGCTGCTCGATTGCTCAGGTTTGGTCAAACTGATTAATTTCAGCTTGCTTGGCTTGCATATCTTTGCTGCAATACAAGCGGACAGCTCCACCTACTGGCTATTTTAATCAATGCCCTGATTCTCAATGCTTTTCAATAGCAGTCACATGACTGAAAAAAAAAGGTTGTTATTCTGAAACGGTGCAAATTGAACCGTTGTAAACCAAGGGCCACCTGTATATATATATATATATATATATATATATATATATATATATATATATATATATATATATATATATATATATATATAAAAATGTGTACATATATATTAATGTGTATGTATGTATTTACAGTAATATATACACATATAAAAACATTAATATATGTGCATACATATATAGACATACAACCCCAATTCCGAAAATGTTGGGACAGTATGGAAAACACAGAATCATTTGAAAATTCAATTCACCCTGTACTATATTAAAAACACATTAACTATGAGGGGCTGTTAGGGACATAATTCAGCTTTGCTTATACTTTGCGTTCGTCACAGAATCGTTTACATCATATAGTGAGAAATGTTTATCATATAATGAAATGCAAATTTTATATAGTGAAATCCATATGTCATATACTGAAATCCATGTATCATATAATGAAATTGATATACTATATACTGAAATTAATATATTATATACTGAAATCAATATATCACAGAATGAAACCCATATGCCATATAGTGAAATCGATATGTTATATACTGAATTGCATGGCATATACTGAAATCAATGTCATATACTGAAATGTATATCCTATATAATGAAATCCACATACCATATACTGAAAACCATATGCTGTATACTGAAATACATATGTCATATACTGAAATGTCTATGCTATATAATGAAATCCATATGTAATATACTGAAATGCATATATCATATACTGAAATCAATATTTCATATACTGAAATCAATATTTCATATATTGAAATCCATATTGATTTCAGTATATAATATATTCATTTCAGTATATAGTATATCAAGTTCATTATATGATACATGGATTTCAGTATATGACATATGGATTTCACTGTATAAAATATGCATTTCATTATATGATAAACATTTCTCACTATATGATGTAAACGATTCTGTGACGAACGCAAAGTATAAGCAAAGCTGAATTATGTTCCTAACGGCCCCTCATAATTAACACATTATTTGATGTTTTACTTTGTGAATTTAATGTATTTATGGAAATTTTAAAGTGATACACTCATTTCAAAGCTGATGACTGCAACAAATTCCAAAAAGTTGGGACAGGGGCAATTTAGGACTAATAGCGATGTGACAATTTGAAATAAGAAAGTGATGTGAAACAGGTGAGGAAATCGTGTATTTATAGTATATAAGGAGCCTCAAAAAAAGGCTCAGACAAATTACCTTCCAAAACCATAAAATTCAGATATATGCGGACTTAGCACCTAGAACCTTACAAAGATGGCGAGAATATCAAGGAATCACAGCTCATCTACGTTTTAATAACATCCCTTATAGATGGGGATTTCCATGCTCCCTTTAAGTTATCCAACAAGGCCAAAGGTTCACCTGCAAAGATCCTTCGAAAGTGGAATCCTTCTACGTAGACCTAAACATAGAACCACCTCCATCTTCTTAATCCCCTGAAGCACAAACAGGGGAACCTTTACTTTCCCAAAGACACAGAGAACCAAATGGCAAACTGTTCCAACCAAAAAGCAGAAATCTACTGATACCTAAATTCTACCCTCTGACTGGTTCTAACTTTACCATCAGGACACCAAGCCTAAGAGGAACATTATTATGGTTAGAATACCAGGTTATCAGGACCTTTAATTGGTGAACTTGATACTCACCAGGACTCACAGTACCTTCTAACTGGTTTGTTCAAGAGTTTATTACACAATTGATTTGATGCTGAATGTTATATGTTCTGAAACCTATAATTGAATAGTTGACTTTGTATTATTACTTAGGATTAGCTTGCTTAACCAAAGCCCTGTTAAACAAGTTTAATGTTGATTTGATACAAATACAGGATAGGGATATCCCCCCCATTGTTTTGAACAATGTTGTTCATTTCTCTTGAGTTATTGAACTTAAACGCTTTTTGTGAATTAATACTTAATAAAATCCACAATAATGTTATTGTTATTGTTATGTTATGTTATTTTATGCTTAAGTTTTTTTATGTGCATTTGGAAACTATCTTCTCCTGACTCACATACCATAATAACTTCCAATCTCAATTATGGCTAAACTACATACACCATTATTAACATTTCTAACTCAAAATGTAAAGGGCTTTAATGCCCCCCAAAAGTGATCTATAACCTTCACAGACTTAAAACGCTCACACAGTGCAATAATTTTCCTGCAGGAGACTCATTTTAAGAAAGGTTCCGAACCCTCCTACTTCACCTCACAATACCCCAATATATTTTTCCATAAGTCCATCCCCTTTCAAATTCAATGCACAAAAAAAGATAAGGAAGGCAAATACTTGGTTCTACAAGGCCTCCTTCATGGCAGGCCTATAACACTAATCAACATTTACGCTCCAAACACACGCCAATCTACCTTTTTTGAGAACATAACCGAACTAACAATCCCTTTCTCCAGAGGAGCACTATTAATAGCAGGCAATATCAACATTCCCCTAAACCCAACCCAAGACAGCTCCAACCCCATAAGAAATGTTTCCAAAACAAAGCTTAAGTCCATTTGGACTAACATACACCTACTATTTCTACATAGAAAAAACAAGGTTCGCAACAGTGGAGTTAATGAAGACCGGCAGAGAGATACGCAGGTAAAATTGTAATTTATTACATATCAAAAAGCGTACATACAATTTACAGGCACAGCAAACAGACCCCGCTGCCGCATTTCCCGCTTCACAAGTGGTTCATCAGAGCTGGGAGAAAGTGTTATAGGCAGCTGTTAAATCTCAGGTAACAAATCTGAATAGCCAAACAGCAAACAAAAGTCTCACCTTCGACTTAACCTTTTACACTCCATAAGCTTTCAAGTTTTAACTGTCTTTCAGCAACACGAAAAATGTCACAAAATCACTATAAGCATCACATAATAGTCACAGAAATTAAGGATATACTAGGCGCTGCTTTAAAATAGTGTATAAAATATCCTCTGATGAGTGGTGGTATTTATCTGTACCTAAAGGTATTATCCTAGGTAAAGTGCACGAATGACATTAAATATATAAAAAATGCAAGTAAGTTCTTACAAATATCATAGGTAAATGTCCATTAAAAGTCCATGTTCATTGCAGGTATTTAAAAAACAGGCAGCTCCTTAGAAAAGTCCCAAACGAACTTGATGCAATAATCTAAGAAAAAAACAAAGAAAAAAGAGCGCCCAAACGCATCTAAGTGCAGACAGTCTGTACAATATTTATTACACAATTAACATATATCTAACATAAGAAAAACACTCACAATTTAAAAGATTAAAACAAACGATGTATAATGTCACCCAGTGGGTTCTCCTTTCCTTCCGCTCCGATAGCGTTGCGTGTGACGTCAGTAACATGGCTGTCTATGGGTGTGTTGAATTCTGACCATTCCGGTGGCAACTTCCGTAAGTCACTTCTCCGCTATTGGTTAGTTTGTGCTGGTTGTAGGAATCCTTCTCCCGATAGAGCGATATGTCTCTTTCACACCGGGAAAGATTATGCTAGACCATACAATGGCATGTTAACCACCTAATACATAGAATCCTCAACCCTCTAGGTGTAATCCAACCATAAGATATACAAAACAAATGCGGCCTCACTGGATATGTATAAATATAACTGTTAAGAGCAATATTAATGCCCCCTCACTCGACGTACGTTTCGTTCCGTGCTGGAACTTTTTCAAGAGTGCTGTTAATCTCTGACTTCCTGCCTTTTATAGGAGGTGTCAGCCAGTGTCTAATATTTAACTATTTCATAGCCTCCTATCTAGCTTTACAGAACTAATAATACATGTCAAATTTAGTACAACACAATGTTATTTACATCTGCTTATCAACAAACATGTTGCATTATATGCACTTATTTCAATACCTGTATGATAGGTTTAACGTGTATCAGATAAAAAATATATATGCTTACCTATAACTTCTTAAAAACCACTAATACTGATGTAAAAATACATGGATCATCTAAAAAAATAAACAACATTTTCATTTAAATATATAAATAAATTTCACATTTAAAAACATAACAATGTACATTAAATTATAAAATAGATTTCACACCTACTAATACCCTAAGTTAAAAAGGCCTGTATGTCTAAATCAATGTTTAACCCTTGTGGGTAAAGACAATCCAACTTTTTTATCCAGAAGGTTTCTCGTTGTCGTAATTTGAGCAGCCTATTGGTATCCCATATATTAGGAGGGACCCATTCTATAACTTTAATTTCTAAATCCTTTGGATCACAGTTATGCATCTGTTTAAAATGCTGGGAAAGGGAGCCGCACTAAGATGGAGCTGTAATCTCAGAGCTCCGTTACATACTGCTCAAATCAACAGCTTTAGAAGGCAAACAAAGTCTTTCTACTACAGGAATTAAGGGATGAAGGAGAGGTGAACACAGACTATGAGAGCTGAAGGGTGAATCGGACACTTACAAGCTGCACGGCACCTAAAATTAATCGCAGCGGTGAGGTGTGAGCCGCCATCTTAGCCACGTGGCGCAACTCCCGACACAGAAGGGACAACAGCAGCCAAGCAGACTAAGCAGCAGGAGGCACACAAGCAAAAGATACATCGGACATAAGGACATGCTCCGACATACAAATAAGCAGAAGCGGGTCACCCTGGTCACGACTATGTGAATATAAAGAGGTTAAGGGGTGAGTGCAACATCAAGTGGAAAAGTAATCTAACAGTGATGTGTGTATTAATATGCCATAGATTAACATGTACATATACAACAGCATGAATATAAAGATGTGACACGTAATACTGATCTCAAGTAACCGATGGCAGATAACCCACCTTATCAAATAAAAGCTACTCTATGAAAAAAAACACGGTACTGTTAACTCTTGTCCCTATCTCATCTGTAGTTGATTTATAAAGAAGACTGCTGATACACTAAGATAATAGATCTCCCTTGGTGGCAAAAAACTAAGACAGCATAAAAAAATGTTATAAAGGAGTGAAGCTGCAACATTACAAGTACACATAATAAGGAAAACAGGGAGAGGGATACATTGCTGGTAATACAGTATACATAAAAGCTATAAATTACACAAGTCTCTAACATCACTGCTCAAAAGGACTGTTTATTGGGAAGACAAACAGGAAACAGAAAGAGGGAAAAACAGATTATACTTCTGCCAGTCATATTTGCATGATACCTCTAGCTTGAATATTTATTGAAATACTGAACTATCATTTATAGCAGTGCAAATAAACAAAGGACCCAGGAGTTACACTACACCCAGTAGTGAAAAGATTATTAAAGAAACGACTGTCTGGAAACTTAAGTGCATCAAAACAACAAAGCAAAATTTGCACGCCAAGTCCTCATACCTAACATACACACCCCTTAACACGTACAAGCTTAAACGTACTATTCCAGCATATATCTCACATCTACATAGTTAAAGTTGTAACCTGCCACTCAGTTCACCACTTCAAATATGTCGGCTAGGAAACAACATAAATCTTCGCAAGGGCCCAAAACGCCAGCAGCTGCCTTGTTTTTTAAACCAGTAAGAGGAGAAAAAATGACGGAAAACGCCAATAATATCATAGAGGAAGATGTAGATTCAGAAACAGACTCTCAGATTAATGAAGATGAAACTACCCCAGTCACGAGAGCAGATCTAAAGACCCTAGTGTCCAAGCAAGACATCAACAAGAACTTTGACAAGCTATGGGACAAATTTGATTCTTTCCAAAATATGGTCACCAATAGTCTCACAGAAATCAAGCAAGACATCACAGATTTAGGCTCTAGAGTGGCTACGTTAGAGGAAGCAGAAAACACCATGACAGAAGACTTCACTACCCTTAATCACACCCTAACCACACAGCAACAAGAAATGAACGACATCCAAGATAAGTTAGAAGATCTCGAAAATAGAACCCGAAGGTGCAATCTACGACTAAAAGGGGTCCCAGAAGCGGTGTCTGCAGACGAATTACCAAACTATCTACACCAACTCTTTCAAGCAATCACAGGAGAGGTAGATGATGAAAAATTTCAACTAGAGAGAGCGCACAGAGCTTTAAGGGCCAAACCAAAAGAAGATGCACCACCAAGGGATGTGGTTATCAAATTCTTTAGATTCCCAGAAAAGGAAGCAATCCTCGCAGCTGCAAGGAAAAACCCAACATTTAAATTTCAGGGGACAGTAATTCAATTTTTTCAGGACCTCTGTGTCAAAACACTTCAGAGAAGAAACCAATTGAGACCACTTACTACACTCCTGAGGAAACACCAAATTGTGTACCGATGGGGATTCCCCTTCAATCTACATATCCTACATAAAGGCAGAACACTAAGCCTAAAAGACCCAACAGAGATCCCAGCAATCTGCAATATTATCCAAATAGAAACGCCAGATCTGCCGCAGATGACAAACAGGACAGAAACATCACAACAATCTCTGGAATCACAACAGCCTCAGAGGCAAAAGTGGATGAAAGTATCAAAAAGGAAAGCCAAGACATGAAGACTGGCAGCATACGGCTCATCACAAGGTGTGTTGTATTTGTTTTGTAGCTGATAAAGGAGACAAAGCGGGAAGCCATTTTCTGCTATCTTTCCGCTATAATGGCCTGGAAGATGGAGACACATTGATGTATTTCAGTGACACCCTTAGCCTCATCTCTTGGAGACTAAGATAAGGGATTATCTAGGTAAGGACTCAGAATACATGATTGAAGGTCCAGATGAAAGTAACCGAACACTGATAGCTTAAAGACTTGGCAAAACAGAACTAGATAACTAAAAATATGTTTAACATGTTAATTCAAAATATAATTCTTTGCTAAATCTAAGCTACCTAGCAGTAGGGGCATAATGTACTCACTTGTTGTTCATAGGTGAGGGGGGGAGGGGATTCTCTTTTTTGATATGATGAAAAGGTTATTGTCTATTGACAAACTTGTTTTTGTTTTTCATGCCCGTTCTCTAACACTACTACACCTGCTCAGTCGAGTGGGACAGATATTGAAACATCTATACGTAATGTCTCTAGTTCGAAGTAATGAATATGGCGACGGAGCCGGAGGGGAGGCCCTCACTTCAGTAACGTAAGTAATGGCAGGTGACA